>NC_057807.1:548778266-549078266 GCF_018294505.1 Triticum aestivum
ATCAGGATCTTTCCAACACGAGGTGCTTGCCAAAGGATAAAATGTAAAAAGGAAAGGTGAAGATCACCTTGACTCGTGCATAAGGTATAAGACAAGAAGTAAAAGATAGGCCCTTCGCAGAGGGAAGCAGAGGTTGTCATGTGCTTTTTGGTTGGATGCACGAAATCTTAATGCAAAAGAACGTCACTTTATATTGCCACTTGTGATACGGACCTTTATTATGCAGTCCGTCGCTTTTATTGCTTCCATATCACAAGATCGTATAAATCTTATTTTCTCCACACTAATAAGTCATACATATTTAGAGAGCAATTTTTATTGCATGCAACATGACAACTTACTTGAAGGATCTTACTCAATCCATAGGTAGATATGGTGGACTCTCATGGCAAAAACTGGGTTTAAGGATATTTGGAAGCACAAGTAGTATCTCTACTTCGTGCAAGGAATTTGGCTAGCATGAGGGGGAAAGGCAAGCTCAACATGTTGGATGATCCATGACAATATACTTTATTTCGGATATAAGAAAGCATAACCCATTACGTTGTCTTCCTTGTCCAACATCAACTCTTTAGCATGTCATATTTTAATGAGTGCTCACAATCATAAAAGATGTCCAAGATATTATATTTATATGTGAAAAGCTCTCTTTCTTTATTACTTCCTATTAATTGCAACGATGACCAAAACTATGTTTGTCAACTCTCAACAACTTTTATTCATCATACTCTTTATATGTGAAGTCATTACTCTCCATAAGATCCATATGATCTCTTTATTTCTTTTTTTATTCTTTCTTTTATTTCCTCAAGATCATAGTAAGATAGAAAAGCCCTTGACTCAACACTAATTTTTATTATATACAGCTCACGGACTCGATTACATAGAGGGATCATAAAGCAAAACTCAAAACTAGATCATACCAAAGCTTTAATCTACTAGATCAAGATATTACTAAAAGGATCGAACTAAGAAAAACGGTAAAGATAGGAGTGTGATGGTGATACGATACCCGGGCACCTCCCCAAGCTTGGCAGTTTCCAAGGGGAGTGCCCATACCCATGTATTTAGTTCCTCGGAGGGGGTGATGATGGAGTTGTTGATGATGTAGGCTTGTCGTCCGTCTTCCAAGGCATAGGCTCACCATCATAGAAGGATGATCGGGTCTCCGGGATCCTCAAATCTGCAGCCAAAGTCATCCTCTTGAATCTATTTTCATACTCACAGTTTTGGTTTTGCAGGTCATAGATCTGGGCTTGGAGGTGCTCAATTTTCTCTTGAAGCTTGAAGATGGTTGTAAGTGCATCTAGTGCCACCCCTAGTTGGTTTTGGAGTATTGACGACAAAGTTGGTTGAGGGACTAATGCGTTTGTGAGAATTGCAGGATAACGCAGGTAGTGTCCCTCATTGATTCGGTTTACCTACCGGAGATGACCCCTAAAAATGTATGAAGACATTGAAGACAATGGTGGTATGTGAAGATATTCATATTGAAGACTATGACATGAGAAGACATTGCGTGAAGACTATGGAGCGCGAAGACTGTGTGGATTCGTTGCTTCCTTTTCTTCTTTGTTGAGTCATAGGAACCACCGTACTGTTAAGTGGGGTCCAAGTGAACTAAGTCAGAGTGACTGAAGTGATGCTCAACTCAAATCCTATGTCTTCGAGCGAAGACAATGAGAGCAAACCTTATCCAGAGCTGGATGAGTCAGCTTTGCCTGTAGCCCAAGTAAAGTTGTCGCGTGTGTTTGAAATCTGACCGTTGGAACACGTGTCAGTTCCTTAGTGACCCAGGGTCATTTGGGACAAATCAGGTCGGGTTGCCAAGTGGCTATAAATAGCCCACCCCCTACACCATAAATTGGTGGCTGCTTAGAGTTAGTATACGGCTTTTGTCGTTTGAGAGCAACCCACCTCGAAGCATTTGAGAGAGAGAAATCCTTGCGAGGATAAAGCCCAAACACCCAGAGCCAAAGAGTGTTAGGCATCACTGAAGTCTTTCTGTCTGTGTGACCTGAAGACTTATTACACTTGAGGACTGTGTATCCTCCAGCCGGTTAGGCGTCGCGTTCTGAGCATCCAAGAGTCATTGTGGATTGCCGGGTGAACGAAGTCTGTGAAGGTTTGGAAGTCTACCTTGAAGACTTACCAGAGTGATTGGGCGAGGACTAAGTGACCTTAGCTCAAGGGGAATAAGGTGAAGACACGGTCTTTGAGTTGAATCTCAGCCTCCCTAACCAGACATACAGTTGTCACAGCAACTGGAGCTGGTCCAACAAATCATGTGTCTTCAACAAGTGACTGGTTCTATCTCTTCCCTCCTTTACTTTGAGTTTGTCTTCGTGAAGTCATTGCTTATCTGTCTTATCTAATTGACTTCATTGCTTGACTACTATTGTTGATTGGCTTCATACTATCTTCCATCCTGATCCTACTACCTAGCTGCTATTAGTCTTCATACGTTTATGCTATTGCATACTTGACTATGGCTTGCTTGTTGTAGTTTATCTTCTGCTGCATATCAATTAGGTTATTTCTATTGTTTGTCTTCAAAACTCCCACATTTTGAAGACTTTGATAAAAATCGCCTATTCACCCCCCTAGTCGATAACTAGCACTTTCACATGGTATCAGAGCAAGATACTCCCTTGTTCTGTGTGATTCAGTTTAACCACCCGGAGTTTTGCTATGTTGACTGCAGGGATAATCAAAGTCTCCGCTGCTTGCCCCGTGTTCGATGGAACAGAATATCCCTACTGGAAGAATAAGATGTGCATGCATCTTGAAGCCATTAATGTCGACCTCTGGTATGTCGTCAAGAATGGCGTTCCCAAAACTGGTGAAGGTGTCACCCCTACTGATGTCAAGAAGTTCATTCAACTGGACTCGACTGCAAAGAACATCATCTGTGGTCATCTGACCAAAGGACAGTATGGCCGTGTGAGTGCTCTGGAAACGTCAAAGCTAGTCTGGGACTGGCTGTCCAAGGTCAATGAAGGCGTCTCTACACAGAGAGACCAGAGGATCAGTGTTCTTCACAATCTCTTCAATCGCTTCAAGAGAAACGACAATGAAAATGTCCAGCTCACGTTTGATCGCCTCACCGACATCACAAATGAGCTTCCGGCTCTCGGCGCCACTGAGATCACCAAGCATGAAATTGTCAAGACACTGCTGAGATCACTTGACACCTCCTTTGACACCCTTGCCCTCATGATACAAGAACGTCTTGACTTCAAGACACTCGATCCGTCTGATATACTTGAGAGGCTCAACACACATGAGTTCCAGCTTTCTGAGAAAAGAGATATCTATGGCCCCAACTATGGTCGAACTCGTGCTTTGAAGGCAAAAGTTGTTTCCTCATCTGAAGAAGAAGAATCTGACTGCGGTTTTGATGATCCTGAAGACATTGGAAGGGAGCTTGCTATGCTTGTGAAGAAGTTCCAGAAATTCACCAAGAAGAAGGGCTTCAGAAAGTCTTCACGATCCAGTTCAAGAAATGATGAAGCTTCCACTCAAGACAACAAGAAGAGAACATGTCACAAGTGTAAGAAGCCTGGGCACTACATCTCTGAGTGTCCTCAGTGGGACAACGAGAAGAAAAAGAAGAAGAGCAAGGAATATGACTCTGATGACAAGAAGAAGAAGAAATCATCAAAGTCTTCTTCCAAGTCCACATCAAAATCCTCATCTCATAAGAAGAGCTCATCTGGCAAGGCTCGTGCTTTTGTTGGCAAGGAAATGGATTCAGAGGAGGAGTCTGCTTCTGAGGAGGCAGAGGTGGAATCTGAAGTTGAGTCCAACTCTGGCGTTGCAAGTCTGGCTCTGGCCACAACCTACGTCGCAAAGTCCATCTTCAACTCTGAAGACAATGACTCCCACACCAACGCTGATGATGACAAGGATGATCCTGCTCCCACCTACTGCTTCATGGCACGCGGTGCCAAGGTAAAATCGCGCGATGCTTACTTTCAAACATCAAGCGAAGATGACTCTGATTGTGAATCTAAACCCAGCTACAAAACACTTGCTAAAATTGCTACTGAACAACAAAGGGCTATGGAACATACTCAAAAACTGTTAGACAAAAGCGATGACATGTTGTACACGGAAATGACACGTTCACAGTCCTTAGTTGAAGACATAAAAAATCTTCATGCTAAGTATCAAGAACTTGAAAGTCTTCATTAGACGCTCTCAACCACTTATGAAAAGCTCTCCTATGATTATCTTCAAAGGAAGCAAGAGCTTGAGAAACTGAAAGCGACTCATGAAGATCTTCAAAAAGAGAATGAGTCATTTCGCGCTCAACAGATCAGTCCCGCTCAGGATGAATTTGAACCACCATGCTTAAAATGCATTGAGTGTGATAACGCTGCCTCTGTTGCTGAATGTTCCACTGCTGCTACTGTTGCTCTGTCTTCAACTACTGATGTGGTAACTAACCCCTCATCTGAGGATACCACTACTATTGCTGATGAAAATGCTAGGTTGAAGACATTGCTTGAAACAGGAATGTATAAAAGTCTGAAAGGGCATCAGACACTTTGTGATGTCCTCAAAAAGCAAATTCTGAACCGAAACCCTAGGAAAGAGGGTGTTGGGTTCGAGAGGAAAATGAATGTTGATGGTTCCTACTGGAAGCCTGAGCAGTATCCCAAAACCACATGGGTTGCTGCAAAGGAACCTTCAGTGGATCCATCCACTTTATCTGGATTTACCTGTGCTAATCCTATTATCATTGATGAATCCTTTGATGCAAACTATAAACTGTTCAAAAATCAGAATGGTGAAGTGTTTGCCAGGTATATTGGTACTAACTGCAGGAATGGACCTCCTATGAAGAAGATCTGGGTTCCCAAAAGCTGTCTTGAGAATCTTCCAGTGAATGTCATCATGACACCACCAGGGAAGAAGACAAACCCCAGACCAAAGGCATCATATGGTCCAACGTCTTCATACGAACACAGGACTCACTTGAGTGACCCTAACGCCAATGTTTTGTAGGAAAATCATACTCAGACTCATGAATATGAGCGTGTGTCTTCAAACCGCTATGTTCATAGAACTAAGAACTTTTCTGCTTATTCACATGAGTATCATTCATCTCCTGCAAGGCTATTTGCTAGGGCTTCAAAGCCGAAATTCTCAGATGCTGCACTTAGACTCATTGCTTCTAAGCCACCCCTGAAAATGTGGGTGGTGAAGAAGAATTAACTCTCTTTTGCAGAATGTGGTCTCCAGCCAGCAATCAATGGCGTCCGATATTATTGTTGGGGACCTAAAACACAAAGGGACGCATGATAAAATGACTTACTATGTATTCCACATATGAATCGCTTACCTGTCGTACTGTGTGCTAACTTTCATCTATGCTGTGATAATCCAAGTGTGCATCAATTGCTTATGCTTCACAACATACCTTGTGAAGCCTATCCTCCTAACTGCACTGTAGGGCATGTCACCAAAAGCTTCAGAATGGATTATTGACAGCGGATGCACTAATCATATGACTGGTGATCGAAGTCTTCTCATGGACTCAACCTTACGTCCATCCGGCAAGAGTCAAATCACATTTGCTGACACTGGTAAAAGCAAAGTATTGGGTCTCGGTAGAGTTGCAATCTCTAGGGATCAACACATGGATAAAGTGATGCTTGTTGAATCCCTTGGGTTCAACTTAATGTCTGTCTCAATGCTTTGTGACTTAAACATGATTGTGCTATTTGGAAAATATCGTTGCCTTGTACTAATGGAATCTGACAAATCTCTAGTCTTTGAAGGGTATAGGAAAGGTGATCTATACATGGTAGATTTCTCAGCAGGTCCACAGCTTGCCGTATGTCTTCTTGCAAAAGCTTCAGAATGCTGGCTCTGGCATCAAAGGCTGGGGCACGCTGGCATGAGGAACTTGCACACTCTCGTCAAGAAGAAGCATGTCATAGGCATCGAAGGTGTCAAGTTCAAGAAAGATCATTTGTGTGGTGCTTGCGAAGCTGGGAAGATGACAAGGGCCAAGCACCCCTCAAAGACAACCATGACAACATCTCAACCCTTCGAGCTGCTACACATGGACTTATTTGGACCTACTCATTACTCCACCCTCACAACAACGGCATATCTTTATGGCTTCGTCATTGTTGATGACTACTCAAGATATACATGGGTGCACATAATTCTCTACAAGACTGAAGTACAAGATGTCTTCAGACGATTCGCCAATTGAGCAATGAACAATTATGGCGTCAAGATCAAGCATATCAGAAGTGATAATGGCACTGAATTCAAGAACACCGGGCTTGATCTTTATCTGGATACAATGGGAATCACTCATGAATTTTCTGCTCCATACACACCTCAGCAAAACGGCATTGTAGAGCGCAAGAACAGAACCCTCATCGAGATGGCTCGAACAATGCTTGACGAGTACAAGACACCAAGAAAGTTCTGGCTTGAAGCCATTGATACAGCTTGTCACATCATCAACTGTGTTTACATCCACAAGCTTCTGGGCAAAACATCCTATGAGCTCCTTACTGGCAAGAAGCCAAATGTCAGCTACTTCAGAGTCTTTGGTGCTAGATGCTGGATCAAGGATCCCCATCACAAGTCAAAATTTGAACCCAAAGCTCATGAAGGCTTCATGCTTGGCTATGGAAAGGATTCGCACTCTTACAGAGTCTTCAACCTCTTCCACTACAAAATCATTGAAACAGTGGATGTGCGATTTGATGAAACCAATGGTTCACAACGAGAGCTCCTACCAAGCACACTTGATGAAGCTCCTTCCTGTGAATCTATCAAACTGATGGGAACTGGTGAGATCATGCCCTCTGAAGCACAGCCTGAAGAGGAACTTATCATTTCTGCACCAAACCAACCTGAAGACAATGCTCAGACCGAAGACAATACTTTCAATGATGACAATGATCAGCATGAGCAAGGTCTTCGTCCAGTTCATCCACATGTTGCAAATGAAGTACAAATTGAGAAGATAATTGACAGCATCAACGCGCCTGGTCCACTTACTCGTTCAAGAGCAACACAGTTAGCAAACTTCTGTGGGCACTTTTCATTTGTGTCAATATCAGAACCCAAGAAAGTTGCTGAAGCTTTTATGGAACCTGAATGGATTCAAGCCATGCAAGAAGAACTTCAACAGTTCAAGCTGAATAATGTTTGGGAACTTGTCAAGCGACCTGACCCTCGCAAGCATAACATTATAGGAACAAAATGGATATATCGAAACAAGCAAGATGAGCATGGTCAAGTCGTCAGAAACAAAGCACGTCTTATGGCTCAAGGATATACTCAAGTTGAAGG
The DNA here is from genome assembly GCF_018294505.1 of Triticum aestivum. NCBI lineage: Eukaryota > Viridiplantae > Streptophyta > Magnoliopsida > Poales > Poaceae > Triticum > Triticum aestivum. Next base: position 548,785,596 of record NC_057807.1, read on the forward strand.
AATTGACTTCGATGAAACATTTGCTCCTGTTGCTAGGCTTGAAGCTATTTGCATACTGCTAGCCTATGCTAATCATCACAACATCTTGCTATATCAAATGGATGTGAAGAGTGCATTTCTCAATGGCAAGATTGAAGAAGAAGTATATGTCGCACAACCACCTGGCTTTGAAGATCCAAAACATCCTGATATGGTGTACAAGCTAAACAAAGCACTGTATGGCCTCAAACAAGCTCCTCGTGCCTGGTATGATACAATCAAAGACTTCCTAAAGAGCAAAGGCTTCAAACCTGGATCCCTCGATCCCACACTCTTCACGAAGACATATGATGGTGAACTGTTTGTGTGCCAAATATATGTGGATGACATAATCTTCGGCTGCACCAACCAGAAGTACAGTGATGAGTTTGGGTACATGATGCAAGAGCAATATCAAATGTCCATGATGGGTGAGCTGAAGTTCTTCCTTGGTCTTCAAATTCGTCAACAACGAAATGGCATCTTCATATCTCAAGAAAAATACCTCAAAGATTGTCTGAAGAAGTTTGGAATGGAAGACTGCAAAGGCTACACGACGCCAATGCCAGCCAAACACCATCTTGGTCCCGACGACAATGGTAACGAGTTCGATCAAAAGGTATACCACTCCATGATTGGTTCTTTGCTTTATTTATGTGCATCTAGGCCAGATATTATACTTAGTGTTTGCATGTGTGCTCAATTCCAAGCGGCACCAAAGGAATCGCATCACTTAGCTGTGAAGCGATTTCTTCGATATTTGTCTTACACCCCAACACTCGGATTATGGTATCCCAAGGGCTCAAAATTTGATTTGGTTGGATTCTCGGATGCTGATTATGCTGGTGACAAGGTGGATCACAAGTCTACATCAGGCACATGTCATTTTCTTGGTCGATCACTTGTCTGTTGGTCTTTAAAGAAGCAGAACTGTGTATCACTCTCAACTGCTGAATCTGAATACATTGTTGCTGGATCCTGTTGTGCTTAGCTTCTGTGGATGAAGCAAACTCTCAAGGATTATGGCATCAACCTGAAACAAGTACCTCTCTTCTGCGACAACGAAAGTTCCATCAAGATAGCCAACAATCCAGTCCAGCACTCAAAGACAAAGCACATTGAAATACGTCATCACTTTCTTAGAGATCATGTTATGAAGAAAGATATAGATATCATGCACGTCAACACTGAAGAGCAACTGGCAGATATCTTCACAAAGCCCTTGGATGAGAAAAGGTTTTGCAAGTTACGGTGTGAGCTAAATATCTTGGAATCCTCGAATGTCCTATGATCAGGCACACATCCTAACACTTATGCATGTTGATGACTTAGATGTGCAACACACGAAGTAATGTATATCTTCAATCAATGAAGATTTACACTCTGAGTGTGAATACATTAACATGGAATTTGACTTCGGAGCGCCACGATAATTGTGCGCCGTGTCTGGGTCTAATACTTCCTATATGGTGGGTAACGCCACCACCAACTTTCTCTGTTTGAAGTGTTTCACTCATGGAGTTATATTGCAATAACTTCGCATTTGGTTTGTCTTCTGTTTCAATTTATCTTCATGATCTTCTACACTATGATGATTTGATTGCTTTCTGATATATATATATATATACTAGTGTTCTGTCCTCTACAACATTCACTTATAGCTATGTCTTCAAGATTGGATCTTTTGAACTAAGTGAATGTGATCGGACCCTAACCTCTCTATGCTTCCTATCTCAAACTCTATCTGTCCAAATCATATGCATTCTATTGAAACGGTCGAATGTCTTCTCTGCGTCCTAGTCAGCAGAAGGCAAAGAGACAAACATTAAATCTGTTTTAAATGACTTATCTTTATTGTTGAAATCCGGAGAAGCCGGAACAACTCTCCGACATGCCTGGCGGGCGTGGGAACGTGGGACAATTCTAAGTATGTTGCATGCTTGCCACGTACCCCTCAGATGTGAACCGCCAGGGGCACCAGCGTAATTGCGCTGTGTCTCTCACCTACTTATAAATACTTGTCCCCTGCGGTAAAGAAATCCTTCTTCCACCTCTCCACCTCCGTCAAAACCCTAGCGCCACCGCTAGCTTGCGACGACGCTGGCGACGAAGCGCTTAGCTGCCGCAACTTCTCCGACGCCGTCCTCACGCCGGCCGCGGACATCGTCCTCTCTGCCGTCGCCGTAGGTGTCCTCCGTCGCCAAGTTAGGGCACGGTGGGCTGAACTGCTCGGTCTCCTATTCTTCCCATCTAGCAGTTCTTTGTGCGGTAATTATAACTCTATTTTTACCACCTTTTTGATCTTCAAGATTCATCCTGTTTACCAAAAGTAGTTTCTGACTATTCAATGTTAGATCTATTCTGTCTGCATCTCATACTGCCAAGTCAATTCACTTAGATTTCTTGTCTAGTTTGATTCCTCACTTGACTCATTCACGGATTGGTACAAATCTGGAACCAACTCACCTATATAAGTGAATGTCTTTGCATCATGAGGTCAATATCTTCAAGCTGATTTATCTTCAAAATCTTCTGAGAATGCATATGACCTCTTCCCCTTCCCTCACATCTCTAATGCTGTCACAGGTACATGTCCGTGGGAGAATCCCTTGGTTCTCATAGTCTGCATTCGTTTGCAGAATACTTACAGCATCATATCAATTCTCCTGAAGCCAGTTCCTGCTTGACCAGCAAGCTTAAATCTCTGAAGCCTCTGAACGTATTGAAGCCATTCAGCTTGAAGTTCATGGCTGCAGAAAAATCAGCAAGGAAGGGTGGCAGACAGCGTCGTGGGGGAACATCAAGGGATCTACCTGATGATCTGGCAGAAATGTATAAAACAGATCCTGAAGAAGATTACAATCAGCGCAAGACTCGAATCCAATGGATTCGACGCTATTGGGCTGAACAGTGGTACAAGTACAAGTTCGTCACCCAGGAGTACGCAGAGAAAAATGCTATCAAGATTCCTTGGGTGATATTCTCTATCGAGGCCTTCCCCCCAAGAACAAAGCTGAAGCCATTGCGCAAGAATTCTATCCTTGCATGGTCCGTGGGCCACAGACTGAAGAAGCCGACCCATCATCATTGCTCTGGTGTCGTGACGACAATCTCTTCAAGCGCAACTTCCAGTTTGCTAAGGCTTCGGCAAAGGAAAACAAGAAGTCATGGGGATTAGAATTCAATCCTGGTCCCTCTGCTCCCCGTGATGATGGCACACGTGAAGCTGAAGAAAACAGAATTGGCCCCTTTGCAAACCTTGATGGCCTCATCACTTACATCTTGGTCCAAGGTGCCAAGGTAGATCATTCTGATAATGATGCTGACACTGATGAAGCCCCAGCTCCTCCTTCGAAGCCACAGGAGCAAAAGAAGCTAAAGGCTTCTAAATCAGCACCTCCAAAAGCTTTACGCGCGAAACCACTGGCCACTGCACCTCCTGAAGCTAGTGTGCAGTCTGAAGATCAATCCCGTATCTCCAAGAAGACGGAGAAGAAAAAGCAACTTGTCAGGCATACTGATCAAGCCTTGACTCCTGCCGCCATTCTGCGTGAAGAACCAATTGATCTATCAAGTGATGAAGATCTTGCTGATGATGCTCTTGAGCAGCTGATAAAGAGCAAGGAAGAAGCAGAAATCTTCAACAACTTGCCTCTCTTTGATGTGGCCATCATCCACAATTTCATTGATGAGTGGTTCGACACCCCCAATGTCAGCTTTGAAGATTTACAGCTTCCCATTGGCCTCAGTGTCGCCTTCAATGGTGCCATTGCTTCTGAGCTAGCTCTTGCTCAACGCATCGTTGAGCTGAAGAACAAAATTGATTATGAGAAGGCTCAATTCAAGAAGCATGTGACCAAGCTAAGTGTTCAAGACGTCCGAAACTTCAAAGTCATGTTGCATGAGCTTAAAGAAGCTTTTCTGAAGAAGCGCCAAGAAGCTCAAGGCTCTCGTGAGCGCATGAAGCGTTTGGCTGATAAGTGTTTGCTTGTCTACAATGAGGCTGAGAAGCGCAAGTCACTTGGCCATCCTGGCATTGACCCCAGGATGGCTGCAAAGAAAAAGAAGAAACTTCCTGCTGACCAGCCTGCACCTTCAAGCCAAGAAGCCCCTCGCATTATCTTCCCGAGCAACATGACTGGCTCGAAGCCAAAGGTCACAACAACCACTTCAGAACAGAAGAAGACGAGGGCTGCCGAGGCTGAAGCCAGAAAGAGGAAGAATACTGAAGCCTCTGATGCCGCTCCCTCCAAGAAGAAGCACAAGACCAAGAAGAGTCGGGCTGCTCCCACAGAGCCCCTTGTTGTTGAACCCATCTCAGTGGTTCGTCCTACATCTGCATCCCAAGAACTTCGCATGACTGTTCATGAGCCTGCTTCCACAGAGGCTCCTGAAGCTGAAGATATACCAGCAGATGAACCCACCGCTGCTGAAGACATTGGTCATGATGACAATGTTGAAGATGATGAAGTTCTTCCTCAGATCGAATATAATGTGGTATCATCGCCTGTTCGTACAAATAGCGAAATCATCAGCATTGGTCGTCCTCTGACGCCAATTGCTTAGGATGCTTCATGGGCTTATCGCCCGCAAGAATAAGAATCCCCAAGTACTCCCCACCACCAACAACAAACCACACCATCCGTACAAGTTGAAGAGGATGAGGACCTTCCCACTCCATCTCCAAAGGCGTCGCCTGTACTACAAAGGCTTCGCAAAGGACCAAGGCCTCAAGTCCCTCTTCCGAGCGTTCCAGAAGGAGAAGTGCACCGTCAACCTGTTGCACGTCAAGTGTTCTCTGAAGCCACTCCAACTGTGAATGTCTCTGTGTCTGAAGCACAAGCTGCTGAAGACAATCCGGCTACATCAGCCGATGAAGAACGTCAAGAAGAACGTGTCTCTACTCCCCCCATGCCTGAAGAAACTGTTCATGAAGTGAACATGTCTGTGCCTGACCCTCCAGCTCCTCAAGTGGAGGTTGAAAATCCTGAAGCTGCCACAACCAACGCAAGTGAAGCCAATGACGTTGTCATGGCTGAAGCTAATGTGGAGCTTGAACCAACCAGTGTGCCTGAAGCTAATGAGGCCACTGCACCTGAGGCAAATGAGGCAACTGCTCCTGAAGCACCTGTTGTGCAGCCTGAAGCCTCAGTTGCTGCCACTGCTCCTGTTCCACCCCCAAGGCCCTATACAATCGAGCAAGCATACAACCATGGCGAGCTAATCATAGTAAGATGGCCCGTTATGGTCCCTCCGCCTATTGTCTCTGGTCCTCAATTTGACTATCACATAAAGCATAGGCCTCAGGTCCAGAAGCCCAAGCCAAGACTGCCAAGGTTTCCTGGTACTGCCACCGCTGTCGGGTCTTTCAATGCAAATGGCTTCAAGAGCCACAACACATTCTTTGACAGCTCGAAGAACCCCTATACGAAGCCAAGAATATCATTAGATCGGTTCTGGAGTCATCAACAGCGAAGCTATTACTCCTGTGTTCTGTATGATCAAGGGCGCATTTTCCCTCATATGCGCCTCGACACTGAAGCCATTACTGGACTGCACTGCTTAGAAGAAGCACTTGACTGCTTTCGTGATGCTGGGCTGCTCAGTTTTGTCACAGATAAAGAACACTGGAATGAAGAGCTATTGCTTCAATTCTATGCTACTCTGCACATTCGCGGCTACAACAGAGATACGAAGACATGGGTTCTCGAGTGGATGACCGGAAATGTTCATCATGAAGCCAAAGCTATGGATATCATCGAGCTTACAGGCCTATCCACTCCCGGAGAACTCTATGAACCTGGTTGTCAAAATCACCGCAATGCTTTGGAAAGCATCTTCCATAAGCCTGAACCCAATATGAGTCAGATGCTGAGCATGATGAAGCCTTTGCCATGTGATGCTGAATATCCAACAAAGTTCTTTGTTGAAGACCTTGAGTATCTGCCACGCACCATATAGCACATCATCAGGCGAACTCTATGGCCTATCAAAGGACATTCATCAGCGGCAAAGCTTGAAGGAGCTATGAAGACTTTGGTCTTCTACATTCTCAATGGCATCAGCTTCAATGCGCAAGACTTCTTCATCAGGCAACTTGCTGCTTCCGGCTCTGACCTATTTGGTCTGAAGTTTTATGCTCCAGGGGTCATGCGCCTCATCAAGCGACACTCATCTGTCAACTATCAACAATCTTCTCGCAATCATGTGATTTTTCTACCAGAGGTTGATATGTCAGTTGAAGCTATATACCCTGAACCTGCCAAGAAACCTCTTTGTCTTCATAATGCCGAGCACCAAAGCTTCACTCAACCCATTGAAGGTGTTCAAGCAGCAACACGAATCTATCCATTGGCTGGAAATACTCGTCTGCTTCATCGAGCACCTACTGAAGCCACTGAAAGCACCATTGCCCAAAGGCCTCGGAAGCGTTCTCGCGTCCTCAATGACCGAGAACTTCTTGTGGCCCTTCATCAGAAACAGGATAAGCATCATTTCTGGCTCAAGAGACAGATGCAAAGCCTCTTGGTGGATGTCAATCGCGTTCGCAACCTTGCCACCAAGAATGCCTTTGTTGCTCATGAAACTTGCCGGCGATCATGGAAGAGCTTGACCCTGCTTAGTGCTGAAGCAGATCTTTAAGACGATGGCTTCAATGAACGATTCCAGTTTGACTCCACTCCTCCACGGACTGCTGTCCTGCGTCGTACTCCATCTCCTGAAGACTCTGAATATTCTTCCTCCGCGGCAACGGTAAATGCCAGAGTGATCGATGATGAAGATGATGCTACTTCACCACCTCCTACTTCTGCACACATCGACACTGCACCAAGTTCATCTGCACCGCCAAACGACAACGACAACCCTGCTACTTCAACTACTCCTCATGAGGACGAGTAGATGCTCTATGTCTTCAAACCTTTTTGGTCATTACTGAACAAAGGGGGAGAAGCGTATGAGTTTGATAGTCTTCAAGCGGGTTCATATGGGCAGTTGCATTATATTTTTTCCTCGTGCTTACAACTCTTGCTTTTTAAAAACATTTGGTTCTTTGAGTTGTAACACCTAAACTTGATGGTCGTCTGCTACTTGTTTGCTTTACTGTGATGCGATGATAAATTCTGCATGTGCGATGATAACTTCCGCACTTAGATCATCCTGCAGACGTCCATTTTTCATTATGCATGTCATTCTACTTGCTATATCAGTTCATGCATGATAAATTATCTTCATAAGTTGAAGTGGATCTCCACAAGTACAACCTGCCATGTGCATTTGCATTCCAAAAGCAAATTACTTACATGCACATCTTCAGGGGGAGCCCTTGCTACTTATGAAGACTATTTCCTATCCTTACAATTCCACATATTTATCCCCGTTGAAAACTTCAACCAGTTTGTCATCAATCACCAAAAAGGGGGAGATTGTAAGTGCATCTAGTGCCACCCCTAGTTGGTTTTGGAGTATTGACGACAAAGTTGGTTGAGGGACTAATGCGTTTGTGAGAATTGCAGGATAACGCAGGTAGTGTCCCTCATTGATTCGGTTTACCTACCGGAGATGACCCCTAAAAATGTATGAAGACATTGAAGACAATGGTGGTATGAGAAGATATTCATATTGAAGACTATGACATGAGAAGACATTACGTGAAGACTATGGAGCGCGAAGACTGTGTGGATTCGTTGCTTCCTTTTCTTCTTTGTTGAGTCATAGGAACCATCGTACTGTTAAGTGGGGTCCAAGTGAACTAAGTCAGAGTGACTGAAGTGATGCTCAACTCAAATCCTATGTCTTCGAGCGAAGACAATGAGAGCAAACCTTATCCAGAGCTGGATGAGTCAGCTTTGCTTGTAGCCCAAGTAAAGTTGACGCGTGTGTTTGAAATCTGACCGTTGGAACACGTGTCAGTTCATTAGTGACCCAGGGTCATTTTGGACAAATCAGGTCGGGTTGCCAAGTGGCTATAAATAGCCCACCCCCTACACCATAAATTGGTGGCTGCTCAGAGTTAGTATACGGCTTTTGTCGTTTGAGAGCAACCCACCTCGAAGCATTTGAGAGAGAGAAATCCTTGCGAGGACAAAGCCCAAACACCTAGAGCCAAAGAGTGTTAGGCATCACTGAAGTCTTTCTGTCTGTGTGACCTGAAGACTTATTACACTTGAGGACTGTGTATCCTCCAGCCGGTTAGGTGTCGCGTTTTGAGCATCCAAGAGTCATTGTGGATTGCCGGGTGAACGAAGTATGTGAAGGTTTGGAAGTCTACCTTGAAGACTTACCAGAGTGATTGGGCGAGGACTAAGTGACCTTAGCTCAAGGGGAATAAGGTGAAGACACGGTCTTCTGAGTTGAATCTCAGCCTCCCTAACCAGACGTACAGTTGTCACAGCAACTGGAGCTGGTCCAACAAATCTTGTGTCTTCAACAAGTGACTGGTTCTATCTCTTCCCTCCTTTACTTTGAGTTTGTCTTCGTGAAGTCATTGCTTATCTGTCTTATCTGATTGACTTCATTGCTTGACTACTATTGTTGATTGGCTTCATACTATCTTCCATCCTAATCCTACTACCTAGCTGCTATTAGTCTTCGTACGTTTATGCTATTGCATACTTGACTATGGCTTGCTTGTTGTAGTTTATCTTCCGCTGCATATCAATTAGGTTATTTCTATTGTTTGTCTTCAAAACTCCCACGTTTTGAAGACTTTGATAAAAATCGCCTATTCACCCCCCCTCTAGTTGATAACTAGCACTTTCAATGGTCTCCCCAATGTTCTTGGCATCTAGCTTGTGGTTGTTGTGAACTCCGCGATCATCATCTGGTTGGTGTTGAGTCCATGTTCCACCATCCCTTGGCCCTTGAAAACTTGTTGTTCCATTGCTTCGAGTCTTGTCTCCACGCTTCCGGTCCTCCTTGGTCCCTCAACATCGTGGATGTGCAGCACCCCCTCACGCATCTCAATGGTTTGAGGGTGATGCAGCACCTCCGCGAGGTAGGGGTTGATGACATTGAAGACGTCATGGTGATCTAGATCTGTCAAAAAAACAGCTTGAAACAAAGACAGAGGATATTTGCGTGATACGGTGGTCAAAACCTTTGGGAGATTATATAATGAATTTTTACCGACCAAAAGAAGTATTGTGCAAGAAAACAGAGTCTAAAGAGCACACGAGGTGCCCACAAGGCAGGGGGCGCGCCCTCCACCCTCGTGGACGCCTCGTGTCCTTCCCGGACTACTTCTTAATTTCCTTTTTTCTTAAATATTCCAAAACGGAGAAAAATTGCTATTAGAACTGTTTTGGAGTGTGTTTACTTACCGTACCGCATACCTATTCCTTTTCGAAGTCTGAAACATTCTGGAAAGTGTCCCTTATGTATTCCTCCGGGGTTACGGTTTCAATAACATTAATTTCAACATTTATAGGATTACCTCAGATATAATGTTTGATTCTTTGGCCGTTCACCACCTTCAGATTTGTGCCTTCGAAGTTGTTGATTTTTATGGCACCGGAACGATAGACCTCCTTGATAACATAAGGACCTTCCCATTTAGAGAGGAGTTTTCCTACAAAAAATCTTAAATGAGAGTTGAAAAGCAACACATAATTACCTACATTAAACTCATGCTTTTGTATCCTTTTGTCATGCCATCTTTTAACTTTCTCTTTAAACAGTTTGGCATTCTCATAGACTTGGGTTCTCCATTCATCAAGTGAACTAATGTCAAATAACCTCTTCTCACCGGCAAGTTTGAAATCATAATTGAGGTCTTTAATAGCCTAGTATGCCTTATGTTCTAGTTCGAGAGGTAAGTGACATGCTTTTCCATAAACCATTTTGTATGTAGACATTCCCATAGGATTTCTATATGCAATTCTATAAGCCCATAATGCATCATCAAGTTTCTTGGACCAATTCTTTCTGGATCTATTAACAGTCTTTTGCAAAATCAATTTAAGCTCTCTGTTACTCAGTTCTACTTGACCACTAGACTGTGGGTGATATGGAGATGCAATTCTATGATTAACATCATACTTAGCAAGCATTTTACGAAAAGTGCCATGAATAAAATGTGAACCACCATCAGTCATTAGGTATCTAGGGACTCCAAACCTCGAAAAAGTAACTTCTTTAAGCATCTTAATAGAGGTGTTATGATCAGCACTACTAGTGGGAATAGCTTCTACCCACTTAGTAACGTAATCAACAGCAACTAAGATATGTGTATACCCATTAGAGGAAGGAAACGGTCCCATATAATTAAAGCCCCACACATCAAATGGTTCGATAACAAGAGAATAATTCATAGGAATTTCTTGACGTCTACTAATATTACCAATTCTCTGACATTCATCACAAGACAAAACAAACTTACGGGCATCTTTGAAGAGATTAGGCCAATAAAAACCGGATTGCAATACCTTATGTGCAGATCTATCTCCAGCATGGTGTCCCCCATAAGCCTCAGTGTGACACTTGCATAGGATTTGTTCTTGTTCATACTCAGGTACACAACGTCTAATAACACCATCTACTCCTTCTTTATAAAGGTGTGGGTCATCCCAAAAGTAATGTCTTAAATCATAGAAGAATTTTTCTTTTGCTGATATGTGAAACTAGGTGGTATAAATTTAACAACAGTGTAATTAGCATAATCAGCATACCATGGAGCAATACGAGAAGCATTTATGACAGCTAATTGTTCATTAGGGAAGCTATCATCAATAGGTAGTGGGTCATCAAGACCATTCTCTAACCTAGACAAGTTGTCTGCAACGGGGTTCTCAGCTCCCTTTCTATCAATAATATGCAAATCAAATTCTTGTAGTAGGAGAACCCATCTAATAAGTCTAGGTTTAGCATCTTTCTTTTCCATAAGATATTTAATAGCAGCATGATCTATGTGATCAGTTACTTTAGAATCAACAATATAAGGTCTGAACTTATCACAAGCAAATACAACTGCTAAAAATTCTTTTTCAGTGGTAGCATAATTTCTCTAGGCATTGTCTAGAGTTTTTCTAGCATATTGAATAACATTTAGTTTCTTATCAACTCTTTGTCCTAGAACAACACCTACAACATAATCACTAGCATCACACATAATTTCAAAGGGTAAATTCCAATCAGGTGGCTAAACAATAGGTGCAGAAATCAAAGCTTTCTTAAGTATTTCAAATGCTTCTACACAATCATCATCGAAGACAAAAGGAATATCTTTTTGTAATAGATTAGTCAGAGGCCTAGAAATTTTAGAGAAGTCCTTAATGAACCTCCTATAAAAACCGGCATGACCAAGAAAACTTCTTATACCTTTGATGTCCTTGGGACACGGCATCTTTTCAATAGCATCAACCTTAGCTTTATCAACTTCAATACCTCTTTTAGAAATTTTATGCCCCAAGACAATACCTTCATTAACCATAAAGTGGCACTTCTCCCAAATCAAGACAAGACTAGTAACTTCGCATCTCTGCAAAACTCATTCAAGGTTGCTCAAGCAATCATCAAAAGAAGATCCATAAACGGAGAAATCATCCATGAAAACCTCAACAATCTTTTCGCAAGAGTCAGAGAATATAGCCATCATACATCTTTGAAAGGTAGCAGGTGCATTACATAAACCAAAAGGCATACGTCTATAAGCAAAAGTACCGAAAGGGCAAGTAAAAGTGGTCTTTTCTTGATCCTCTGTTGACACAGGTATTTGAGAGAAACTAGAGTAACCATCTAAAAAGAAAAAATGTGTATGTTTGGATAATATTTCTAGCATTTGATCAATAAAGGGTAAAGGGTAATGATCTTTTATAGTAGCTTTATTTAATTTGCGGAAATCAATTACCATTCTATAACCTGTAACAATTCTTTGCGGGATCAATTCATCTTTATCATTAGGAACGACAGTAATACCTCCCTTCTTAGGGACACAATGGACCGGACTTACCCACTGACTATCAGCAACGGGATAAATTATACCTGCCTCCAGGAGCTTTAGTATTTCTTTTCTTATCACTTCTTTCATCTTAGGATTTAACCATCGTTGGTGATCAATAACTGGTTTGGCGTCTTTCTCCAATTTTATTTTGTGTTGGCATAGAGTGGGACTAATGCCCTTAAGATCATCAAGAGTATATCCAATAGCAGCACGGTGGTTCTTCAGAGTTTTCAGTAATCTCTCCTCTTCCTGCTCTCAAAGGTTAGCACTAATAATAATAGGATATATCTTCTTTTCATCAAGATAAGCATATTTAAGAGTATCAGGTAATGGTTTAAGCTCAAACACGGGATCATCCTTGGGTGGAGGGGGATCCCCTAGGATTTCAACAGGCAAGTTGTGTTTCAAAATAGGTCCATGTTTAAAGAATACTCCATCTATCTCCCTTCTTTCATTCATAAACATATCATTTTCATGGTCTAGCAAATATTATTCTAAAGGATCATTAGGGGGCACATCAATAGAAGCAAGACCAATAATTCCATCCTTACTAGGTAAACCTTTATCATGGGGTTGTCTACGAAATTTAGCAAAGTTAAACTCATTAGACATATCTCCCAAATGTCGGGGATATACCCCGTGGTATAACGTGGCTAGAGATTGGCGACTCACTGGCGACCCGCTTGGACCTGGTAGTTTATGATTCATTGGAGACCCGGCGGGCGGGTCAGATGGACGACAAGGCCCAAGACCCAGTAGGCCGGTTCATGTGATGGTGGGCCGGCTTAAGAGGAAAGGCATGAGGAATATCTCCCTTACAAGTAATTCAAGACCCGGACTTGTATCCGGCTTGTAGTAGAAGATAGGCTAGTCCTAATCCTATTTGGACTCCACATATAACCCACCCCTCTAACTTATATAAGGAGGGGCAGGGCTCCCTAAGAGGGGACAAGAAAGAATCTTTAGGGCTAGACCCAACTAGAAGAGAGTCGGAGATACGACGTCTCCCTCATGAGCATAATGAGACCTAGCCACAAACAGCATGTAGGGCTATTACCAGATGATGTTTCCCGGGGCCCGAAGCTGTCTAAATCCTTGTCTTGTGTGTTGCGTCTCTCATCTAGATCAACCCCTCTCAAGCTACCACATAGATGTGTTGGCCTCATGACTAAGTCCTTACACTAGGACATCTGCCGTGACAATTCCACGACACCAAACCAATAGTAACAACATCCTTTTCGCAATCTATCCTAGCATTAACAGTATTCAAGAAGGGTCTACCAAATATAATGGGACAAAAGCAATCTTGTGGGGAACCAAGAACAAGAAAATCAGCAGGGTATTTAACTTTCCCACACAAGACTTCAACATCTCTAACAATCCCAATTGGTGAAATAATATCTCTATTGGCGAGCTTAATTGTAACATCTATTTCTTCTATCTCAGCAGGTGCAATATCATGCATAATTTCTTTGTATAAGGAATGAGGTATTGCACTAGCACTAGCACCCATATCACATAAGCCATGATAACAATGATCTCCTATTTTAACAGAAATAACAGGCATGCCTACAACAGGTCTATGTTTCTTAGCATCGGGTCTAGCAATTCTAGCAGCTTCTTCACAGAAGTAAATAACATGCCCATCAATATTATCAGCCAAGAGATCTTTAACCATAGCAATACTAGGTTCAACTTTAATTTGCTCAGGTGGTGTAGGTGTTTTAGTGTTACTCTTACGAACCATAGTTGAAGCTTTAGCATGATCCTTTATCCTAACAGGGAAAGGTGGTTTCTCAATATAAGTAGCAGGAACAATAGGATCATTATAAGTGATAGTCTTTTCTTCAACTTTAATAGGTGCAACTACTTTTACTTCAGTGGGAGGATTATATTTAAACCGCTTCTCCTTAGGGAGTTCAACATGAGTAGCAAATGATTCACAGAAAGAAGCTACTATCTCAGAGTCAAGTCCATATTTAGTGCTTAATTCACGGAAAACATCGGTATCCATAAAGATTTAACACAAGCAAACTTAGGTGTCATACCTGACTCCTTACCTTCGTCGAGATCCCAATATTCATAGTTGCGTTTAATTCTTTCCAATAAATCCCATTTGAATTCAATAGTCTTCATCATAAAAGACCCGTTTAGATATATTAAAACTGAGCACCCTCCCAGCCCTCTCAGGTCATCAACAATTTTAGTCGTTAGATCTTCTATCCTGGGTGTTTTTGGCTGTTAGATACATGTTTCAGGGCGAGTTTACCACAACCTGGGCCATCTTTCCTAATGGGCTGCTACTCTCGTGACTTTTTTCGAGCACTATGGTATACTGGGCTTAATCGGGCTGCTGTGGAAGCCCAGTCCGCTGGATCGACCGATCCTCGCATCGCTCCCGGTGACTAGATCGACCCTTTGTCTCACCAATAGTGACTGGATCGAACCCTAAAAAGCTTCCCCATTGTCGCCCCCACCCCATCTCCACGTCGTACGCGCATGATCCAGGCGACGCAGGCGATAGTCTGCGAGGGGATCCAGCCGATGCATCATCGGTCGCAAACCTTCCACCAAAAAGATCTTCATGGAGCGCACTTGAGAAGGCCGGTCACACGGTCATGGAAGAATGGGAGACGATTGTACGCGCCAATGTAACCTAATTTCATGGGTGGGGAGAGGCGAACCGGTGTTGTGGCTACTTGTTGAAGAAAATTAGTGAGAGAAGCAATCAATCATCGACGTGTGTAGTTGTACTGAACCCCGTTTACCTTCTCCTGCATTCTCTGCAAGGTGCATGGTTCTTTCTTTCTATGGTTCCAATCTAGATACTCGCTGAACGCTCACCTAACATGTATCTTTGCTTCCTTTAAAATTGATGGACTGATTCTTGATGGAAGCAGTCCACGAGATTAATTGATGCTGGTTGGAGAAGTGAGTGGCTGACAATAAAAATCTAGTGCAGTGATGTGAATACTCATGATGCTTGAATCTATCTGGTTGGAGAAGTGAGGATTAGCAGTCAATAGTTCAACAACTTATTTTTGACAGATCTGATAAAGTGTAAATGAACTTTGCTTATATCTATGTTTTCCTCATGGAAGTGCTTTATAGTTTACTCATCTTACATTTTATCCTCTCATCTTGACAAGACATCGGATGTCGCCGCATTCCATGTAAGATTTGGTTTAACTACTGATAAATGTAGCGTCAACAACACCGATGGAAGGTAATATTTCAACTACAGCATGCTTACTTAGTTATTCAGAGATTTTGTATTTAAGATAAAATGCATAAATATTATGCATTGAAAACTTAGAAGGTTTTAAATAAATAAAAGTGTGCTATATGGTCTTAGAAGTTTATCACCGCTAAAATATTCATGTGGAAATTTGAGGATTTATTCCATGTAGCTTCTTTTCGTGAGCAGTATCACGACTTCCAACACCCAAGTATGTGTATTTCGTCTTAAGAGAAAATACGAAGATTGTCAACAAGCTGAGATTGCTACAATGATTTGTCAGAGTAAGTTGTGCATTGGTAGCAGACTATTAGTACTCTTTTGGTATATTGCAGGTTTTGAGGCTTCCAGAATAGGACCAGAACCAATGTACAATGAGACTATTGTCTGCTTATGAGGAAGGAGACACTGAAGAAATTAAGTGTGCTGCTCAATCAAGTGACGTCAATCACCTCGACCATGTACTGCTTTTGATCTCCTTAATTAAAACGTCATTGATGGCTAAACTATATATGTGATGCTACATTGCTCTACAGTGCCTACGCAATTATTGGTGAACTAGAGTTGAGGCATCATTAGTTAAGCATGTTATTGCACATGTCCCTCTAAATTCAAATCCAGTCTCCAGATTTTTAACTGCTATTGTGCCATCTTGTTTGCTTCAACGGTTATCTCATTGTTGTCGGGATACATTGTATTATTTCCAAATGACTACAACCTCATTATTTTATTTCCCCAACTTTAAATTATATATTCCTTCTACTACAATTCCTCGTTGGTTTATTTGTGCATGTGTTCACTTGTATTTACCTAAATAGTCACCACAGGTAAATTGGCTTGCAATGAAACTACCAACATACGATCTATGGGCCATCAAGAAAGATCTAGCAGGTGGAGATAGAGAGTCCTTTGGTGAGAATCTAACTTTATCGAAAATGGCCCAGCAAGATGCATAGAAAATAATTAATCAAGTGACTAAAAAATGCCATTCTTGAACAGGAAAGGTTGTAAATACATGCTCAGAATCACATAAAAACTCTTAGGACAGATGGCCCAGCAAGATGCATAGAATTCTCCTTGTTTCTTTTGTTTTTTTTATCTGTGCACATACACCCTAAATCTGTATTTCTCACTTGATGTTGTTGAGATATTATAATTGGCCTGGCCACCTTACCAATGCCTTGACCTGTACATACCAGCAAGATTTCAAGTAATGGTCGATTCAACAACCCTGGCTTTGTACTTGTGGTCAGTGACATAATCAACTTGTTTTGAGGAATTTAAGTTTTACCTTGCATATCTACATATGTTTGTTGAATTCCCATTATTCTATCAACAAAATTGTCCATATATTTGTGTGAATCAATATCATTATATCAACAAAATTCTCCATATATTTGTGTGAGTTCCTATCATTCTATTGTCAAAATTGACGGGCGTGGCAACGCCCGCCATCATGGTCTAGTCACAAGAAGTATCGAGCATGGAGCGATTGTTGAGAGAAAGGCGAGCATAAATTTTTTGAATAATCATTTCTCTTGAGAGCTCATGATTGGGGCATGAATATAACATTGACTTAAGCCTCCCCCAAGCTTGAGCGATGCTCTCTCCTTTGCGAGGCCAAAAATTATATATATAATTACGATCATGATGAACAAGATGCATATGATAAAACTTCCGATGAAATTCCGATTTCAATCATTTGTAGTTCCATGATCCCATATCATCACATAGCCTATACCATGTCAATGCATCTCCCTTTAAAGATAAAGGGAAGACCTTCTTCTTGAAAACATCATCGGGCATACCTGCAAGCTTAAATAATCCACAAACTTCATCCACATAGATTAGGTGTAAATCTGGATGCAATGTTCCATCTCCTGTAAAAGGATTAGTTAGCAGTTTCTCTATCATACCCGAAGGAATTTCAAAGTAAACATTTTCAGTAGGTTCAGTAGGTTGAGGAGGAACTCTTTGCTCTACTGGTCGGGGTGAAGATACCCTGAACAAGCCCCTCAAAGGATTATGTTCCATAGTAACAAGTGACAGTAAATTTCAGCACACTATATAAATTTTTCCTTACCAAGTTCCACTTACCAAATGTGCTTCACTCCCGGCAACGGCGCCAGAAAAGAGTCTTGATGACCCACAAGTGTAGGGGATCTATCGTAGTCATTTCGATAAGTAAGAGTGTCGAACCCAACGAGGAGCAGAAGGAAATGACAAGCGGTTTTCAGTAAGGTATTCTCTGCAAGCACTGAAATTATCGGTAACAGATAGTTTTGTGATAAGGTAATTTATAACGAGTAACAAGCAATGAAAGTAAATAAGGTGAAGCAAGGTGGCCCAATCCTTTTTGTAGCAAAGGACAAGCCTAGACAAGTTCTTATATAGAGAAAAGCGCTCCCGGGGACACATGGGAATTATCGTCAAGCTAGTTTTCATCACGCTCATATGATTCGCGTTCGTTACTTTGATAATTGGATATGTGGGTGGACCAGTGCTTGGGCACTGCCCTTTCTTGGACAAGCATCCCACTTATGATTAACCCCTATTGCAAGCATCCGCAACTACAAAATAAGTATTAAGGTAAACCTAACCATAGCATGAAACATATGGATCCAAATCAGCCCCTTACGAAGCAACGCATAAACTAGGGTTTAACCTTCTATCACTCTAGCAACCCATCATCTACTTATTACTTTCCAATGCCTTCCTCTAGGCCCAAACAATGGTGAAGTGTCATGTAGTCGACGTTCACATAACACCACTAGAGGAGAGACAACATACATCTCATCAAGATATCGAATGAATACCAAATTCACATGACTACTAATAGCAAGACTTCACCAATGTCATCAGGAACAAATGTAACTACTCACAAAGCATATTCATGTTCATAATCAGGGGGTATTAATATGCATTAAGGATCTGAACATATGATCTTCCACCAAATAAACCAACTAGCATCAACTACAAGGAGTAATCAACACTACTAGCAACCCACAGGTACCAATATGAGGTTTTGGTACAAAGATTGATACAAGAGATGAACTAGGGTTTGAGAGGAGATGGTGCTGGTGAAGATGTTGATGGAGATTGACCCCTTCCCGATGAGAGGATCGTTGGTGATGACGATGGTGCTGATTTCCCCCTCCTGGAGGGAAGTTTCCCTGGCAGAACAGCTCCGCCGGAGCCCTAGATTGGTTCCGCCAAGGTTCCGCCTCGTGGCGGCGGAGTTTCGTCCCAAAAGCTTGCTTATGATTTTTTTTTCCAGGTTAAAAGCCTTCATATAGTAGAAGATAGCCACCGGAGGGCTGCCAGGGGGCCCACGAGGCAGGGGGCGCGCCCAGGGGGGTAGGGGGCGCCCCCCACTGCAACCTCTTGAGCACTGCGTTGGATTTCCCCGAAGAGGAGAGGATGATGCAGTAAAGTAGCGTAAGTATTTCCCTCAGTTTTTGAGAACCAAGGTATCAATCCAGTAGGAGATCACGCACGAGTCCCTCGTACCTACACAAAACGGTAGCTACTCGCAACCAACGCGATTAGGGGTTGTCAATCCCTTCATGGTCACTTACGAGGGTGAGATCTGATAGAGATGATAAATAATATTTTTGGTATTTTTGATATAAAGATGCAAAGTAAAAAGTAAAAAGAAAAGTAAAAACAAAGCAAGTAATAAAGTAATAGAGATTTATATGATGAGAATAGACCCGGGGGCCATAGGTTTCACTAGTGGCTTCTCTCAAGAGCATAAGTATTCTATGGTGGGTGAACAAATTAATGTTGAGCAATTGACAGAATTGAGCATAATTATGAGTATATCTAGGTATGGTCATGTGTATAGGCATCACGTCCAAGACAAGTAGATCGAAACGATTCTGCATCTACTACTATTACTCCACTCATCGACCACTATCCAGCATGCATCTAGAGTATTAAGTTAAAAACAGAGTAACGCCTTAAGCAAGATGACATGATGTAGAGGGATAAATTCATGCAATATGATAAAAAAACCATCTTGTTATCCTCGATGGAAACAATACAATACGTGCCTTGCTGCCCCTGCTGTCACTGGGAAAGGACACCGCAAGATTGAACCCAAAGCTAAACACTTCTCCCATTGCAAGAACTACCAATCTAGTTGGCCAAACCAAACCGATAATTCGAAGAGACTTGCAAAGATAAATCAATCATACATAAAGGAATTCAGAGAAGATTCAAATATTATTCATAGATAAGCTGGATCATAAACCCACAATTCATCGGTCTCAACAAACACACCACAAAAAGAAGATTACATCGAATAGATCTCCACAAGTGAGGGGGAGAACATTGTATTGAGATCCAAAAAGAGAGAAGAAGCCATCTAGCTACTAGCTATGGACCCAAAGGTCTGAAGTAAACTACTCACACTTCATCGGAGAGGCTATGGTGTTGATGTAGAAGCCCTCCGTGGTAGATGCCCCCTCCGGCGGAGCTCCGGAACAGGCCCCAAGATGGGATCTCATGGATACAGAAAGTTGCGGAAGTGGAATTAGGTTTTCGGCTCCGTATTTGATCTGTCAGGGGTACATAGGTATATATAGGAGGAAGGAATACGTCGGTGGAGCAACAGGGGGCCCACGAGGCAGGGGGCGCGCCCTAAGAGGGGGCGCCCCCCACCCTCGTGACCGCCTCTTTTGTTCCTTGGAGCAGGGTCCAAGTCTCCTGGATCACGTTTGGTGAGAAAATCACGTTCCCGAATGTTTCATTCTGTTTGGACTCCGTTTGATATTCTGTTTCTTCGAAATACTGAAATAGGCAAAAAACGGCAATTCTGGGTTGGGCCTCCGGTTAATAGGTTAGTCCCAAAAATAATATAAAAGTGGAAAATAAAGCCCAATATAGTCCAAAACAGTAGATAAAGTAGCATGGAGCAATCAAAAATTATAGATACGTTGGAGACGTATCAAGCATCCCCAAGCTTAATTCCTGCTCGTCCTCGAGTAGGTAAATGATAAAAAAGAATTTTTGATGCAGAGTGATACTTTGGCATAATTTCAATGTAAATCTTCTTAATTGTGGTATGAATATTCAGATCCGAAAGATTCAAGACAAAAGTTCATATTGACATAAAAGTAATAATACTTGAAGCATACAAATCAAAGCATTCTCAAAATAGCATGGTTAAAGAAAGTTATCCCTACAAAATCATATAGTCTGGCTAAGCTCTATCTTCATCACACAAAGTATTTAATCATGCACAACCCCGATGACAAGCCAAGCAATTGTTTCATACTTTAGTAATCTCAAACTTTTCAACTTTCACGCAATACATGAGCGTGAGACATGGACATAGCACTATAGGTGGAATAGAATGGTGGTTGTGGAGAAGACAAAAAAGTAGAAGATAGTCTCACATCAACTAGGCGTATCAACAGTTTGAGATGCCCATTAATAGATTTCAATGTGAGTGAGTAGGGATTGCCATGCAACGGATGCACTAGAGCTATAAGTATATGAAAGCTCAACAAAAGAAACTAAGTGGGTGTGCATCCAACTTGCTTGCTCATGAAGACCTAGGGCACTTTTGAGGAAGCCCATCATTGGAATATACAAGCCAAGTTCTATAATGAAAAATTCCCACTAGTATATGAAAGTGACAACATATGAGACTCTCTATCATGAAGATCATGGTGCTACTTTGAAGCACAAGTGTGGTAAAAGGATAGTAGCATTGTCCCTTCACTCTTTTTTTTATTTGGGCCTTTTCTTTTTTTTCGTCCGGAGTCTCATCCCGACTTATGGGGGAATCATAGTCTCCATCATCCTTTCCTCACTGGGACAATGCTCTAATAATAATGATCATCACACTTTTATTTTTCTTACAACTCAACAATTACAAGTCAATACTTAGAAAAAAATATGACTCTATATGAATACCTCCGGCGGTGTACCGAGATATTCTATGAATCAAGAGCAACATGTATGAAAATTATGAAGGTGGCCTTGCCACAAATACAATGTCAACTACATGTTCATGCAAAAAGCAATATGACAAAAGTAATGTGTGTATATGAACGGAACGGTGGAAAGTTGCATGGCAATATATCTCGGAATGGATATGGAAATGCCATGAGAGGTAGGTATGGTGGCTGTTTTGAGGAAGGTATATGGTGGGTGTATGATACCGGCGAAAAGTGCGCGGTATTAGAGAGGCTAGCAATGGTGGAAGGGTGAGAGTGCGTATAATCCATGGACTCAACATTAATCAAAAGAACTCATGCACTTGTTGCAAAAATTTAGAAGTCATCAAAAACCAAAGCATTACACGCATACTCCTAGGGGGATAGATTGGTAGGAAAATACCATCGCTCGTCCCCGACCGCCAATCATAAGGAAGACAATCAATAAATAAAATTGTGCTCCGACTTCATTACAAAGCGGTTCACCATACGTGCATGCTACGGGAATCACAAACTTCAACACAAGCATTCTTTAAATTCATAATCACCCCAACTAGCATTGCTTTGATATTATCACCTCCATATCTCAAAACAATTATCAAGCATCAAACTTATCTTAGTATTCAACGCACTCAAAAGAAAGTTTCATATATCTTGAATACCAAGTATATTATCTTTAAGCAAATTACCATGCTATTAACAACTCTCAAAATAATCTAAGTGAAGCATGAGAGATCAATAGTTTCTTTAAAACAAATCCACCACCATGCTCTAAAAGATCTAAGTGAAGCACTAGAGCAAAAATTATCACGCTCAAAAAGGTATAAGTGAAGCACTATGAGCAAAACTATCAAGCTCAAAAGATATAAGTGAAGCACATAGAGTATTCTAGAAAATTCCAAATCATGTATGGCTCTCTCAAAAGGTGTGTACAGCAAGGATGATTGTGGTAAACTAACAAGAAAATACGCAAATAATACAAGACGCTCCAAGCAAAACACATAAGATGTGGTGAATAAAAATATAGCTCCAAGTAAATTACCGATGGAAGTAGACGAAAGAGGGGATGCCTTCTGGGGCATCCCCAAGCTTTGACTTTTTGGTGTCCTTGGATTATCTTGGGGGTGCCATGGGCATCTCCAAGCTTAGGCTCTTGCCACTCTTTGTTCCATAATCCATCAAAAGAACTCACCCAAAACTTGAATACTTCACAACACAAAACTCAATAGAAATCTCGTGAGCTCCGTTAGTGAAAGAAAACAAAAAACTACTTCAAGGTACTGTAATGAACTCATTCTTTATTTATATTGGTGTTAAACCTACTGTATTCCAACTTCGTTATGGTTTATAAACTAATTTATTAGCCATAGATGCATTGAAATAAGCAAACAACACATAAAAAACAGAATCTGTCAAAAACAGAACAGTCTGTAGAAATCTGTAACTAACGCAAACTTCTGTAACTCTAAAAATTCTACCAAAATAGGAAGTCTTATATAATTTGTTTATTGATCAGCAGCAAAAAGAATCAATGCAAAAGCACGTTTCTGTGATTTATTGAATTTTGTCTTGTGAGCACAAAGTTTCTGTTTTTCAGCAGAATCAAATCAACTATCATCGTAGGTCATCCTATAGGTTCTACTTGGCACAAACACTAAACAAAAGATAAAAACACATCTAAACAGAAATTAGAAACAAAATTTAACACTAAACAGGAATAAAAACAAAGAACAAAAAATAAAATTGGGTTGCCTCCCAACAAGCGCTATCGTTTAACGCCCCTAGCTAGGCATAAAAGTAAGGATAGATCTAGGTTTTGCCATCTTTGGTAGGCAATCCATAAGTGGCTCTCATGATAGATTAATATGGTGATTTTATTTTCTTTCTAGGGAAGTGTTCCATACCCTTTCTTAAGGGAAATTGGAATCTAATATTCCCTTCCTTCATATCAATAATCGCACCAATCGTTCTAAGGAAAGGTCTACCAAGAATAATAGGACATGAAGGATTGCAATCTATATCAAGAACGATAAAATCTACGGGCACATAATTCCTATTTGCAACAATAAGAACATAATTAATTCTTCCCATAGGCTTTTTAATAGTGGAATCCGCAAGATGCAAGTTTAGAGAGCAATCTTCAATGTCACAGAAATCTAGCAAATCACACAAAGTTTTAGGAATAGTGGAGACACTAGCACCCAAATCACACAAAGCATGAAACTCATAATCTTTAATTTTAATTTTGATAGTAGGTTCCCACTCATCATAGAGTTTTCTAGGGATAGAAACTTTCAGCTCAAGTTTTTCTTCATAAGATTGCATCAAGGCATCAACAATGTGTTCGGTAAAGGCTTTATTTTGACTATAAGCATGAGGAGAATCTAGCACAGATTGCAACAAGGAAATACAACCAATCAAAGAGCAATTTTCATAATTAAATTCCTTGAGATCCAAAATAGTGGGTTGAGCAACATCTAGGTTTTTATTTCTTTCAATCCCACTTTCCTCAATTTCATCATCAAGATCTAGAAACTCCGAATTCTTAGAACGCCTTCCAGGTAAAGGAAGATCATATTCAGTTTCATCAAGATTCATATTGCAAAACAAAGATTTAATAGGGGACACATCAATAACTTTTAGATCTTCATCTTGATTTTCATAGGAATTCGGTTTAGCGGCCATCTTATTAACTAAGGTAGCTTGTATACCCGAAATTTCAGCGGTTATCTTTTCAACACGAGCAATTTGGGCTCTTATACCATCGAATTCTTTAGACATATCATTGAGTTCTTTATTCATATAACTCATAAAACCTTTTTGTTCCTTAAGCTCGTTTCTAAAGAAATTATTACGCTCAAATTGCAAAACCATAAACTTCCTGACATTACTTTCGATCTCCTCTAGCCTTTTAAGGTGAAGATCACCAAATTTAGGGAGAGCCATTGCGACAAGTAAGCAAACTAACATACGAGCAAACAAAAAGGCAAACGAGAAAAAGGCAAAAGGGAAAGAGAGGAGGAGATTGGGAAAGAGAGGGCGAATAAAACAGCAAGGGTGAAGTGGGCGAGAGGAAAACGAGAGGCAAATAATGTAATGCGAGAGATAGGGATTGTGATGGCTACTTGGTATGGTTGTCTTTTGCGCAAACTCCCCGGCAACGGTGCCACAAATTCTTCTTGCTACCTCTTGAGCACTGCATTGGATTTCCCCGAAGAGGAGAGGATGATGCAGTAAAGTAGCGTAAGTATTTCCCTCAGTTTTTGGGAACCAAGGTATCAATCCAGTAGGAGATCACGCACGAGTCCCTCGTACCTACACAAAACGATAGCTACTCGCAACCAACGCGATTAGGGGTTGTCAATCCCTTCACGGTCACTTACGAGGGTGAGATCTGATAGAGATGATAAATAATATTTTTGGTATTTTTGATATAAAGATGCAAAGTAAAAAGTAAAAAAGCAAAGTAAAAAACAAAGCAAGTAATGAAGTAATAGAGATTGATATGATGAGAATAGACCCGGGGGCCATAGGTTTCACTAGTGGCTTCTCTCAAGAGCATAAGTATTCTACGGTGGGTTAACAAATTACTGTTGACCAATTGACAGAATTGAGCATAATTATGAGTATATCTAGGTATGGTCATGTGTATAGGCATCACGTCCAAGACAAGTAGATCGAAACAATTCTGCATCTACTACTATTACTCCACTCATCGACCGCTATCCAACATGCATCTAGAGTATTAAGTTAAAAACAGAGTAACGCCTTAAGCAAGATGACATGATGTAGAGGGATAAATTCATGCAATATGATAAAAAACATCTTGTTATCCTCGATGGCAACAATACAATACGCGCCTTGCTGCCCTTGCTGTGACTAGGAAAGGACACCGCAAGATTGAACCCAAAGCTAAACGCTTCTCCCATTGCAAGAACTACCAATCTAGTTGGCCAAACCAAACGGATAATTCGAAGAGACTTGTAAATATAACTCAATCATACATAAAAGAATTCAGAGAAGATTCAAATATTATTCATAGATAAGATGGATCATAAACCCACAATTCATCGGTCTCAACAAACACACCGCAAAAAGAAGATTACATCGAATAGATCTCCACAAGAGAGGGGGAGAACATTGTATTGAGATCCAAAAAGAGAGAAAAAGCCATCTAGCTACTAGCTATGGACCCAAAGGTCTGAAGTAAACTACTCACACTTCATCGGAGAGGCTATGGTGTTGATGTAGAAGCCCTCCGTGGTAGATGCCCCCTCCGGCGGAGCTCCGAAACAGGCCCCAAGATTGGATCTCGTGGATACAGAAAGTTACGGCGGTGGAATTAGGTTTTTGGCTCCGTATTTGATCTGTCGGAGAGCAACAGGGGGCGCGCCCTAAGGGGGGGGGCGCGCCCCCCACCCTCGTGACCGCCTCTTTTGTTCCTTGGAGCAGGGTCCAAGTCTCCTGGATCACGTTCGGTGAGAAAATCACGTTCCCGAAGGTTTCATTCCGTTTGGACTCCGTTTGATATTCTGTTTCTTCGAAATACTGAAATACGCAAAAAACAACAATTCTGGGCTGGGCCTCCGGTTAATAGGTTAGTCCCAAAAATAATATAAAAGTGGAAAATAAAGCCCAATATAGTCCAAAACAGTAGATAAAGTAGCATGGAGCAATCAAAAATTATAGATACGTTGGAGACGTATCACCCACCCTCGTGGCCAGGGTGTGGGCCCCTCTGGTACTTCTTCCGCTCAATATTTATTAATTTCAAAAATGACTTCCGTGGAGTTTCAGGACTTTTGGAGTTGTGCAGAATAGGTCTCTAATATTTGCTCCCTTTCCAGCCCAGAATTCTAACTGTTGGCATTCTCCCTTTTCATGTAAACCTGGTAAAATAAGAGAGAATAGGCATAAGTATTGTGACATAATCTGTAATAACAGCCCATAATGCAATAAATATCAATATAAAAGCATGATTCAAATTGGACGTATCAATCTGCGCCGATATCGAGGTCTACCAGAGAAGAAGAGGGGGGAAGAAACAGTAAATACGAAGTAGACAAAGCAGCACAAAACATAACAAGGCAATACGCGGTGCCAGGGTGATCTAACGCAGGGATAGGTGATACCGACAAAGGGGAAAAACCTCCGGGAAAGTATTCCCGGTGTTCCGCGTTTTCGGACAGACGGACCGGAGGGGACAGTTGCAGGTTCGCTATGCTAGGGGCGTGTGGTGAATGAACGGACTATATATTCAAATTCGTGTCGTCATTCTGAGCAACTTTCATGTACAAAGTATTTTCATCCGAGTTACGGTTTAATTTATATTAATTTTTCAAAGTTTAGATGGTTTTCTAATTTCCTGGATTCATAGTTATTCAAAAAATATTAAATAACAAAAGGCTACGTACACCCATAAGTATACCCAGCCAGCATATGGTAGGTGGGGCCAGTTGACTTGGTCAATTGCCCAGTCAGCGTTGACTGGTAAAAGTGAACAGCAATAGTGGCCCCCCTGTCATTGGCTTAGCTATTTTTAATTTAATTTAGCATTTTAATTACAGTAGGGGCCACATGTCAGTAGCACATCAGACTGACTACTTTGTTAAATTAACCTAATATAGACTGAAACGGGGCCGGCCCCACGCGCATACACACACACAACACAACACACACACACACACAGCATGCCCGCCCGTGGCCACGGCTGTGCCTGCGCACAGGAGGCGCCAGCGGCCAGGACGGGGAAGGAGCCAACGGGATGGCGCCGGCGGGCCAGCACCGGCGGTGACCAGCTGCGTTGCGGGGCAGGCAACGAGTTCGAACGGCGCGGGCGAAGGCGTAGGGGGCGCGGCGGCTAGCGGCAGGCAGCGCGTGGGCGAGGGAAGCGACGGCGACGGGCACGGGGAGATGCGGGCGGGTTCGGACGGCAAGTAGGCGGTAGCGGCTAGCAGCGAGCGCGGCTGGTGTGGCCAGGTGCAGGTGGGCACACGCGCAAGGCTCGCAAGGGAGCAGGGCGGCGATGGGCGCGGGCGGCTCCGACGAGGCGCTCACGGTCTTCGGCAGCAACAGCAGTTCGGCAAGCGGCAGTGGGATGCGGGTGCCAGCGGATGAGCCGGGCACGGCGGCCTTTGGAGACGCAGGAAGCAACGGGGCAAGCGCCAGCGGGAGGCGAGTGGTGGCACCCCTACAGTCGACAGCGGAGGCAGACGCCAACGCGGGGCCGCGGGGGCCTACAGGCGGCAATGGAGACGGGCTGCAGCTTCAGGCAGCAGCAGGGGGAGCACGACGGCAGCAGGCGAGAACGCGGCAGCGGTGAGGGGGGCGGGGCACGCGAGATGCAGGCGCAGGCGGCAGCAGTAAGAAGCAGCAGCGGTAGGCGGGCTCGTGGCGGGGCAAAATGAACAACAGGAACGAGGCGATACTCACTGCGGTGCTCGCAGGCGAGTCGGTGAAGGAAGCCAGGGGAGGCCGGAGTGAAGCGGATCGACGAAAACGGTGGCGATGGCAGCTGGTGAAGTCGGGGTCGATCCCGGCAATGCGAGGCCCTTCAGCTCGACCCTCTCCTCACAGTAGATAAAGACAACGTCGAGGAAGCTCCAGGACGTGGTGGTGCGGTGCAGGGATGTAGTTGGCCACGGGGACGACGACCGCGCGGTGAGGTGGGGTCTCTGGCGAAAAGGGGCGCGAGAGAGGGAATGGAGATGTCTAGGGTTTCGGTGAGTTGCGAGGGAAGCCTTGCAAGCCGTCGAGGAGCGGCGGATGGTCACCACGCGACGGATCGGTGGCGTGGACGGGCGCACGGCATCCACATCGCCTCTGTGAACAGAGGAAAGGGATGACCCGGGGGTAGTTGGGCCAGGCATTACTATGCACTGATGGCCCAAGTGCACAGTGCGTCTTTGGCCCTTTTTTGTTTCTCCTTTTTTTTATTTCTAGTCTATGTTAGAGATTTATTTGAGTGACCAAAATATTTTAGCTAAATAAGAAACTTGGCCCAATAATACTAGGTACTATTCTTGGACTGTAGAAAAAGTTGGGAATTTAATGGATGTCGTGTGATTTTATTTTTAATAGAAAAGAGCTATATGGGGTTGTTTTGGTCCTATAATAAATTGGTTTGGAGCATTTAAATATCTTATAAAATGTTGGTTCTTATATGCTAATTACTTAGAGTAAATTTGCAACTCAACGAACATTTTTCTTTTACCATTTGAAGAATTAATAATTTGATGTTATTTTAAATTTGAATTTGAATTATGTCTGGATCAAAGTGAGGTTTAGGGAATTAATTGCGATGACTCGACACCATTAGTGTGTGGTTACTGTAGCTTAACTACCGGGGTGTTACAAATCTCCTCCACTAAAAAAATCTCGTCCCGAGATTTAAGAGGTGGAGTAAGGGGAAAAGTTTGGTTACGAATCTAACGAATTTTCTCGGTCTTGGTTGCTCTTCTCGAAGAGGTTGATCCACTACGTTGTTGTCTTCATTTCCCTGCTTCAGGTCATCATGATGAAGTCATCATCCTTTCTTCGGGAACTCCATCATAGTTACTAAAGAATAAGGGGGGTTATTCCGGGAGAACGGACCTATGCACGGTTGACTATCTCGTAGATAACATCGGCGAAGGTGGTGTAAGGTAACTCTCAAATTGAAACTTAAGAAGATATGGAGAGCAAGGTAAAAAGGTATCGTGAGAAGTTTTGAGCGGGCAGGCAATCGTTCGATGCCTGAAATAGGGCGTGAA
Source organism: Triticum aestivum (assembly GCF_018294505.1). Lineage (NCBI taxonomy): Eukaryota > Viridiplantae > Streptophyta > Magnoliopsida > Poales > Poaceae > Triticum > Triticum aestivum. Next base: position 548,814,489 of record NC_057807.1, read on the forward strand.
AGGGGTTCAAAAACGGATTACGTATTGTGTCTGATACCAGAATTGATGATTTCTAGGAAGGTGGCTCATGAGCTGCATACAAAGCTAGCGTGAGGAATAACTTTGGAAATAGGGGTGTATAAGAGAGTCAGGTTTCAATCCTGTGGAACTGTGGGTTATGGGCCCACCATGTGGGTTAAAAGAAGGAAGCGTGTTGACATCTGATACGTCTCCAACATATCTATAATTTTTTATTGTTCCATGCTATTATATTACCTGTTTTGGATGTTTATGGGCTTTACTTTACACTTTTATATCATTTTTGGGACTAACCTACTAACTGAAGGCCCAGCCCAAATTGTTGTTTTCTTGCCTATTTCAGTGTTTCAAAGAAAAGGAATATCAAACGGAGTCCAAACGGAATGAAACCTTCGGGAGAGTTATTTTGGAACGGAAGCAATCCAGGAGACTTGGAGTATACGTCAGGGAAGCGACGAGGAAGCCACGAGGCAGGGAGGCGCGCCCTACCCCCTTTGGCGCGCCCCCACCCTCGTGGTCCCCTCGTGGCTCCCCTGACCGACTTCTTTCGCCTATATATGTCCATATACCCTAAAAACACCGAGGAGCACAATAGATCGGGAGTTCCGCAGCCACAAGCCTCTTTAGCCACCAAAAACCAATCGAGGCCCTGTTCCGGCACCCTGCCGGAGGGGGGATCCCTCACCGGTGGCCATCTTCATCATCCCGGCGCTCTCCATGACAAGGAGGGAGTAGCTCACCCTCGGGGCTGAGGGTATGTACCAGTAGCTCTCTCTCTCTCTCTCTCTCTCTCTCTCTCTCTCTCTTGATTTGGCACGATCTTGATGTATCGCGAGCTTTGCTATTATAGTTGGATCTTATGATGTTTCTCCCCCTCTACTCTCTTGTAATGGATTGAGTTTTCCCTTTGAAGTTATCTTATCGGATTGAGTCTTTAAGGATTTGAGAACACTTGTTTCTTGCCATGCTTATCTGTGGTGACCATGGATATTCACGTGATCTACTTGACGTATGTTTTGGTGATCAACTTGCGGGTTCAATGAACTTATGCATAGGGGTTGGCACACGTTTTCGTCTTGACTCTCCGGTAGAAACTTTGGGGCACTGGTACGTCTCCAACGTATCTATAATTTTTTATTGTTCAATGCTATTATATTATCTGTTTTGAATGATTATGGGCTTTATTATACACTTTTATATTACTTTTCGGACTAAGCTATTAACCGGAGGCCCAGCCCATATTGCTGCTTTATTGCATGTTTTGGTAATTCGAAGAAAAAGAATATCAAACGGAGTCCAAACGGTGGCTTAGAGACGCGCTTGTCCGAAATATGGGGTAAGTTACGAAAGTACCCCCCACCACCACCACCGATTTGAGGCGGTTCTTTCGGTTTAGGGGTACCACGGGCATTTCACGTGTCGGGATTTCACAGGAGGTGGGAGTTTTCGCGCGTGTTGTAATTTCGGAATAGCAAGGCGCGGGTTGAGATGGAGGGAGTTGTCGGAGCACAATGAGACAAAGATATATCTTAAATATTTCAGGCTAACAAGGCGCGGGTTGAAGAGGCGGGAGTTTCGCAGCATGATAGACAAAGACGCTAGCTTCAATTTTCGGCATAACAAGGCGCAACTTGAAATTTCGGAAGAACAAGCTTAACGTGTACCCCAAAAAAAGACAATTTTCACCTCAACATGCACAACACACACACACACACACAAACACCATTTAGACTAGAGTAAGGTACACATGCATTGCACGCTTGAGATTTGGCAACCAAGTTATGAATAAATACCACATTATAGCCTGCAAGCTTTGAGTCATATATGCATGATGTAGATGTTCGTTTAATTCTTATAGTTCATTTCATTCAAAATCATCTAGTTTTTATAAGAAAGCTAATCTATTTTAAGATTCATGGAATTGTGCGTTGTAAGACATAAAGTAAAAACAAAATAATGGCAAATCATGTAGAAAAACATTTGGACAATTATGATACGGAAGATTCTAGAACAAATAAGAAGTGCTTGTGTTTTGATGTTTGTGCATTATGCTTAAGTTCAACCATGGAGTCTTCTAGATTATACATGTGGCGAAATCTGGTGGAATCTAGATGATATCCAACGGCCAATAGTGCTCAAATTTGCCATCTTTGGACCATCGGATTCGCCTCATCCAACGACCATCTTTCAAAGTTAAAGTTACCCGCACACAATATAAAAATATATATAATATAATATATATAGGGGTATAGATATAGATATGTGATGCGAAAGCCGCCCATCATCTCCAATTAGAATAGTGTGTCCATGCACGGATGCGACGTGGGCAAATGATGTGTGCCATCGGTATCTCAAATTCAAATCAGTCTGACCTTGTTCAATGTGTATACATTACAACATGCTCGTTTCCAAACCACACCGTGCAGATCTCCGTTATATTCATGCATGCATGGGTTTCAAACATCAGGATCTCTTATTCAAATATTTGAATTCAACTTTACATTGATTATGACCTCACCTATTCTTTTACACCCACACAGTAGTCTTCTCTTTATAATTGTACCACTAACTTTCTCTCGTGCATGCATGCACATACACTACCAGTCGGCATTATCTATCACACGCATGCAATCTTTTTCTTCAGGTCGGTCTCCCATGAAGGCACACACCCACACACATCCCCCTCTCCATCATACCGGGCATTTTTTATCTCTCACGCGTGCATGCGCAATAATCGATGTTCCTCTATGTATGTGTGTATATAGCTAGGTCTTTCATAGTTTTCCACACAAACCGATCAATCGATATATCCAGTGAGGTCTCACCCTCTTTCCCACACCCACATTAATTATATATCCAACGTCCCCCTCTCATCATCCATGCCTTCCGCTTCATCTCTCAAACGCGTGCACAATGGCGAAGACGGGGGGCAGTAAGGGCCCTGCCCCCCCCCTAACATCACTATATATCGAGGCTAATATGAATGTGATCATTAGACAATTGCTGCTAAAAAAGGTTTAATTTCATGAATTGACCCTCCTCGTAAAGGATTAGCAATGCTTGGCCCCCTAGCTCATTTATTTTTCACGGCTCTGCCACTGCGTGCAACAGTGCACGTGTTCGCCCCCTCTCTCTAAATATCGATCTCGCACTTGTGCATTCCTTCATAGTCTCCCTCCACTCGGCACCTCGCACCATCTTCTAGCCCCCACCGGATTTTGCCACATGTACAATCTAGCAGACTCCATGGTTGAACTTAAGCATAATGCACAAACCTCAAAACAATAGTGGTTCTCTTTTGTTCTAGAATCTTCCGTATCATAACTGCCCAAACTTTTTTTCTAGTTGAATTATTTGTTTTTACTTTATGCTTTACAACGCACAATTTCATGAATCATAAAATAGATTAAGGGCTTCTTTGATTCAAAGGATTCTCAAAGGAATTTTGGAGGATTCTAATCATTAGGAAATTTTCCTATCTTGGTTGTTTGATTCGTAGGATTGTAAACCATAGGAATTTTTCCATATGATTCATTTGCACTAGATTTCGTAGGAAACATCCCATCCACTCAAACCTCTTTGAAAGATTCCGCGTTTTTTCTATGCACAATCAAACACTCGTACAATCATGTAGGATTCAAGACGACATTCCACTATAATCCCATGTTTTTCCTATTCACGCGTTCTTAGCTTTTTTATAAAAACTAATTGATTTTGAATGAGATGAACTATAAGAATTAAACGAAGGGCTACATCACGTATATATGACTCAGAGCTTACATGCTATAGTGTGGTATTTATTCATAATTTGGTTGCAAAATCTGATGCGTGCAATGCACGTGTACCTTACTAGTACTTCGAGTATGTGCAAAACACGTAAATTAGAATACCAATGGCACGCTACACAGTGTCTCTCTTACAGTTCATGAAGCCACGTGGCACATGTGGAGGCATTGTCGCGACCTCCTTGCGTGGATTGATCACAGTGACGTGCTGCTGGTTCCAGAAGAATGTACTCGTCCTCCCTGAGCCATACTGGCGGTACATGCACAAAGCGAAGATGTGCACGCACGCCACGCATGCACTCATTCCCTCGCACGCACACCCGGGTACACGGGCGGACGCAATTTTGTACCAAGATCCACCCCATGTGATAATTTGACGCGTCTAAAGTCGTTCACTTCATTGATGGTCAATTAATACAGCGCATGCAAATTGAGTGGACGTGAGGGTGGAAGAAAGACATTATTACTCCACTACGCGCATGCGAGTAGTTAAATCGTGGGTTGCTAGTAGTACTTCCATTGGTCTCCTTCGTATTTTGTGCAAACTTTTGACAGTAACATAATATTTACGCATTTGAGCAGTGTAGTACTTGAAATTTATGTTCCGCTAAACTCATCGGGAGCCGTTTCGGGCCTCGAAACCAAAACCATCAATTAATCTTTACCTTGTTCCCATCACATTCAAAAGCCTGCTCACACCTACTAGTACGTACCAAACCTGAACGTGTTCCCACTATGCAGGTATTAGTACTACTAGTGCTAGTACTTAGGTTATAAAAAGGGGAACTACCTAACCGAAAATTACTCTACCTTTCCTCCTCATAAGTGCTTCTTCTTCGTCCATCGTTGCCATGGCCGGTGAGCAGAGCTCTAGGTCGAGAACTACTCGTAACAAGGGAGCGGCAACCAAGGTTGCGGAGAAAAAAGAGGGCTCGCCGCCACGCAGAGACCTCGAAAGATCTCTCACGGGCAGGCGATGGCTCCGAGGAGCGCCCTAGCCGCGGAGGCGAACATGCCGAGCCGGCGGAGCTGGAGATGTTATCCCTCGACGGCATGCCCGATCAACTCAATAAGCACCTCAATAAGCAGAAGGAGTTCATCCAAGGCTTGATGGAGTTTCTGAAGGAGAGCCTAGATGACATGCCCGCTGAGCTCAATCAGCAGGGGGAGTTGACCGCCGGCTTGGTGATGCTGCTGAAGAAGAGCATTGCCTCGGAGAAGAAGGCGACCGGCGAAATCCTGCGACTTCAGGAGGACAAGACAAAGCTCTGCCACGAGATCGACCTGTTGAAGGAGAAGAACGCCGGCTGGAAGAAGCTGCATGAGAATAGTAGTTCCTCGATGAAGATGCTGCAGGTCCTCGTCATGGAACAGAAGGAGGAGTTGGCGAAGCTCCGCATCGAGCACCCGGCTGCTGTCAAGGTACGTAATGCGGCCGTGGAACAGATGATGAAGGCTCGCCTCGAGAAATCTAGCGTCATGGACAGAATGAAGAAGATGGCGGAGGAGACGCGCAAGGAGATGGAGGTCGTGGAGGCGATGAAGAAGCAGTTACGACTCCGCAGCGAATTAGATCATTTGGGGTGATAATCTTCCTTCTTCTTTTGCTGTTGTGTTTCATCTTTTGCTTCGGGTGTTTCGCCGCACGTGTCACGTTCTCTGCGAGGCATGAATAGAACAATGGTTTTTGTTTTTTGAGGGAATGAATAGAACAATGCTAACAATGAGATGACTAGCAAATTAGATCATTTTTTATCGCCATATGGCACTGGGCTGCCGTGTTTCGTGCCCCTCCGTCGCAGTACTACTCCAGTGGAAAACTTGAGTATACCGCACGGTTCTTTGCTCCTCCTCGATCAGGTCGTCAGTGATTTATATGAGCAGTCAAATCACAAGGCCCCGCCTTCCAGCAGTAATGAGCCGTCAAATCACAAAGGCCCTCGCCTCTCGTGAAACCGACCAAGCTAGACTGCCCCACCCTCTAGCCTTTTAAAAAATGTATACTTTTGTACAGCAGTAGTATCGATGGATTGCGCCATGGAGCAAAACTTGAAATAAAAAAGGTGGTACATATAGAGAGCGCTCGTCGCCAAATTATGCATATAGTACTATTAAAAAGGCTAGTCACAATAATGGTGTCCAGCACAACCCACCCCTCAAATAAAACTAAGCACCCTGGAATTCTTTGACAAAACTAAGCACCCTGGAATTTTTTGACAACTAAACTGCTGGCTATATGATGTTGGCCATATATATTGTACGTATATAATGTGAAGAAACGAGTGGTAGTACTATACCACCTAAAAGATGAAATATAAGAAATACTAGTATGTACTTACTGAAGAGTTAAAGTAAAAAGAAGAAACATAATATAGTTCTGCTAGGGGCTCAGCACAACACACCCCTCAAATTGAATTAAGCACACCTGAAATTAAACTTTGCAACTATTTCGGTAGACACTGCATTAGAACCACCATGAGCAACGACACTGCCACCTTACTCGGAGTCCTCGTCCACGTCCTCGACTTCGTCATTGTCCCTCTTCCTCTCGGCCGATACTTCTTTGCTTGAACCGCCAACTTGGCTGTTGCTCTTCATCCAACCATTGTAGATATTGAAACAAAGGTAGCTATCCATTGCAGCGTACTGGATGTGGTCTATATCTAGTACATTCCGTTGCCATGCATGACGATGAAACGTGTATGGAGGTTTCTCCAGTTTACCGTACGAAGGATGAACCATGGCTCCTGTCAGGGTCAGCATTGAAGGCTGACGAGAGGACACCAGCCGATTCTTTTGGAGGTCGAAGGTGTTGCCTACAACGAGGCCTATCCGACGCAGGACTTCTTTATCGTTACCAAAGTCTACAGTAACGAATTTGACCATGTTGCTCTTGAGGAAGTCCTTAAAATCCTGGCACTCAATGTCGGTATGCATATGTGGTAGACCAAGCATAAGTCATGCACGCAAACCTGGATCACGGCGGGCTTCTTCCTCTCTTCGTCCTTTAGATCCTTCTCTCGTCCCACGATTGTGGTGTACTCAACATCTAGCCCAGCGACCCACTCATCATCCGAGTCTTCGAACATGCGTCTGAAGCGAGAAAGGCATCCTTTCACTGTCGCGGAAGAACGGGTGTAGATGATGTCGAACTCATCGCCGGTGATGGTTCTAACCTTGTACTCACCGCTGATCGAGGAGATTTGGGACGCCATGGATTTGGGAGGAGGGTTAGGATTAGTGGAACTGCCGTAATGTACTAATGTGAATGGACGGGACGACTAGGAGCGAACCGCCGTAGTATTAAAGGACGTGCGGGGACGAGTAGGAGCGAACTGCCAGCGTGCGAACGGCAGGGTAGTGGCTTTCCATTCTCCCATGATACAGGCTTCCGAGAGCCCTTGGATCGGAGATCGAACGGTTGCATGGCGTGATTCTAGACCTATGGGTGAATATCCTATCCTGGAGGGTTATTCTGCAAATTTTCAGCAACTTAGCATGCGGCCGTTTGAGGGCTGCCAGCAGCCCGTATCTTGGTCGCGCCTACCACGACCGTCACGTCGCTCGCGTGGTCGCGCCCTTGGAGATTTAACAAGGTGTGTTAGGCTATCTGATGTTGGCATGTCATACATAGTCATCACTTAGTCACTCATACTACAACAAGGTTGGCTATAAGGTTGGCTATAAGTGTATTTTTTTACTCCTCTCTATCTCTTTCTTCGTACTCCCTCTGTCCCATAATATAAGAACGTTTTTTACACTAGCTAGTGTAGTGTCAAAAACTTTCTTATATAATGGGACACAGGGAGTACTAGTATTTATTGCATTTGCCAAGGAGTGACCTCTTCCAATGAAATGGTGTTGCTAAGTTTGCTTAATTTAATTAGCTATAGACTCAAAATTGTCTTTTCACCTAGGTACACGTGCTTAGCACCGTTTCTTCCTTGGGTCACCAAACTAGTCTCTCTCTTCTTGATTAACTTGCCACATCAGACTTTATGCCTATGTGGCAAGCTTAAGCACCTGTAGGAGCAAGTAAGTACAATAGTGCGCTTTACATGGCATTTTTGCATATGTGGAGGAAAGAGAGGCAAGGAAAAAGTGGAGAAGTGGGCTCTCATGCAAGAGCCAGCCTCTACTACATGGTGGAGCATTGGGAGAGGCACCTGTATGGAGGTGGTCAGGAATCGGGAGACTCACGCCGGTCGTAGCGCCGCAGTTAAAATGATAATGGCAAGTCAAATCACGGGGCCCCACCTGTCCAGCAGTAACTTGCTATCAAATTACACAGACCTACGTTTGCAGCAGCCTACTCCCTCATCTTCTCGCATCTCTGTCAAACCGACTAGGTAGAAATGTCTCGCCGCCTACCGGGCAGGAAAAGCCCCGCCCTCGACTTTTAAATAGTATACAAATACTAATTTTGTATCCATGGATTGCGCCCGCTCCATGGAGCAAAGCGTCTAGAAAACGGCGGTACACATGTACGGAGTATACAGCACACCCATCACGTTCGCGTCGCACCCCACGGTCGGTCGGTTTGGCACGCTGCTCTTCGAATGGAATGCGCGTCATATTGCGTTCGCACACACATGTGGGACGGCAATTGAGAACCGACCATAGGCACACTCCCCGGCCCTGCAAGTCGGGTGACTTAATAGAAGAGGGAGACGAGCAATAGTACTAGAGAAGTGTTGTACTACGTTGGTGCCTGGACGATCCCTGCAAGACACGGAAGATCAGTTCGTCCATGCATGTGACCAGACTCCAGCAGACACGCCTAGATTGGCTATCGTCTACATATCGTGCAGGTTGTGTTGTACATGGCTGTAGTTGTGGTGAGAAATCTAAAAAAAGGTTTCTTGTCATCTCGCAAAATTATGTGTCATGTGCTTCGGATCACTGCGAGGGTTAAACAGCGACAACTGAGTTGGGCTAGTCATTGGGGGCACATGCACGAATAGTGACTACTCGGCTGCCATCTAGGTCAAGCCGGCTATGTTAATTAGGACATCTATCGACGGACCCCTTTTCTACGAGTTTATCTTTAATCTGAGCTTTATTCCTCGTCTAGTTTGTCCGTCGGGATTCATGTTGTCTCCTTTGGGCAGTGAGGTTATGATTTCTTGTCATGTGGCATTTTTTCGTGTTATATGTTATAATCCGGCGCTTCAGATCAAAATGACGACAACTGCGCCTTCGGGCCACGTGCATGAAGACTTCTCGACAGTCATTGACAAGGTCAAGCCGACTCCGGTAGACAAAAGAAAACTAAGTACTACTCCACTATATAGGCAGGAGCCTCCGCGCTTGCTTGCTAGTGTTGCTCTCTTCACACTGTCTCGGCCTCTCCAGATCTAAACATGACAGCGGTGGCCACACACTCTCTCTCTCTCTCTGCTCACCGCTGGTCACAGATCCAGTCGGATCCTCTCCGCCGGGGAAGGTGAGAAGGTGCAACGTTCACGCCGTCGTCCTCGGCGACGGCTCTTACCCACTGCTGGGTGCGTCCCGATTAGCCTGCCTTGTCGTTCTCTCCCAAGCACCACTGGCGAGGGAGGGCCTCCGACCCCTTCTTCCTCGCTGTCGTAGAGTGGGCAGATCCGGCCTCCCGCCGCCCACCTAGCGACATCCCGGCGACCATTGATAATCCACAAGTATCGAGGGTAGAGTATTCAACCCAAATTTGTTGATTCGATACAAGGGGAGCCAAAGAATATTCTCAAGTATTAGCAGCTGAGTTATCAATTCAACCACACCTGGAAACTTAGTATCTGCAGCAAAGTGTTTAGTAGCAAAGTAATATGATAGTGGTGGTAACGGTAACAAAAGTAAGGACAACAAACGTAATGTTTTTGGTATTTTGTAGTGATTGTATCAGTAACAATGGAAGAGTAAATAAGCGAGAACCAGTATATGGAAAACTCGTAGGCACCGGGTCAATGATGGATAATTATGCCGGATGTGGTTCATCATGTAACAGTCATAACATAGGGTGACACAGAACTAGCTCCAGTTCATCAATGTAATGTAGGCATGTATTCCGAATATAGTCATAAGTGCTTATGGAAAAGAACTTGCATGCCATCTTTTGTCCTACCCTCCCGTGGCAGCGGGGTCCTATTGGAAACTAAGGGATATTAAGGCCTCCTTTTAATAGAGAACCAGAACAAAGCATTAGCACATAGTGAACACATGAACTCCTCAAACTATGGTCATCACCGGGAGTGGTTCCGATTATTGTCACTTCGGGGTTGCCGGATCATAAAACATAGCAGGTGACTATAGACTTGCAAGATAGGATCAAGAACTCACATATATTCATGAAAACATAATAGGTTCAGATCTGAAATCATGGCACTCAGGCCCTAGTGACAAGCATTAAGCATAGCAAAGTCATAGCAACATCAATCTCAGAACATAGTGGGTACTAGGGATCAAACCCTAACAACACTAACTCGATTACATGATAGATCTCATCCAACCCATCACCGTCCAGCAAGCCTATGATGGAATTACTCACGCACGGCGGTGAGCATCATGAAATTGGTGATGGAGGATGGTTGATGATGACGACGGCAACAAACCCCCCTCTCCAGAGCCCCTAACGGACTCCAGATCAGCCCTCCTGAGAGAGATGAGGGCTTGGCGGCGGCTTCGTATCGTAAAACGCGATGATTTCTTCTCTCTGATTTTTTTCTCCCCTAAGGCCAATATATGGAGTTGGAGTTGGCGTCGGAGGGCCACCAGGGGGCCCACGAGGTAGGGGGCGCGCCCCCCACCCTCGTGGATAGGGTGTGGGGCCCCTGATCTTCATCATTTGCGAGGATTTTTTATTAATTATCCTAAGATATTCCGTGGAGTTGCAGGACAATCCGAGAATCTTTATTTTCTGCACAAAAACAACACCATGGCAGTTCTGCTGAAAACAACGTCAGTCCGGGTTAGTTCCATTCAAATCATACAAGTTAGAGTCCAAAACAAGGGCAAAAGTGTTTGGAAAAGTAGATATGACGGAGACGTATCAACTCCCCCAAGCTTAAACCCTTGCTTGTCCTCAAGCGATTAAGTTGACAAACTGAAAGAGAAAAAGAAAAACTTTTACAGACTTTGTTTGCTCTTGTTGTTGTAAACATGAAAAGCCAGCATTCAAGTTTCGGCAAATATTATGAACTAACCATTCTCACAATAACACAAAGGTCTCACAATTACTCATATCAATAGCATAATCAGCTAGCGAGCTATAATAACAGAACTCGGATGACAACACTTTCTCAAAATAATTATAACATGATATAACAGACTGGTATCTTGCTAGCCCTTTCTGAGACCGCAAAACATAAATGCAGAGCACCTTTAAAGATCAAGGATTGACTAAACATTGCAATTCATGGTAAAAGAGATCCAGTCAAGTCATACCCGAGATAAACCAATAATAATGAATGCAAACGACAGTGTGCTCTCCAGCGGGTGCTTTTTAATAAGAAGGGTGATGAGTCAACATAAAGGTAAATAGATAGGCCCTTCGCAGAGGGAAGCAGGGATCTATAGAGGTGCCAGAGCTCGGTTTTAAAATAGAGATTGAATAACATTTTGAGCGAAATACTTTTGCTGTCAACGCAACAACTATGAGATGACGATATCTTCCATGCTAAACAAATTATAGGCGGTTCCCAAACAGAATGGTAAAGTTTATACTCCCCTTCCTCCACAAGCATCAATCCATGGCTTGCTCGAAACAACGAGTGCCTCCAACATTCAACGGGTCCCAAGGGGAGTTTTGTTTGCAATTATTTTAGTTTAGTTTGCATAAAGCATGGGACTGGGCATCCCGGTGACCAGCCATTTTTCTCGTGAATGAGGAGCGGAGTCCACTCCTCTTGAGAATAACCGCCTAACATGGAAGATAAGGGCAGCCCTAGTTGAAACATGAGGTGCTCGAGTATACAAAACATGATTTTATTTGAAGGTTTGGAGTTTGGCACATACAAATTTACTTGGAACGGCAGGTAAATACTGCATATAGGAAGGTATAGTGGACTCATATGGAACAACTTGGGGTTTTAAGGAGTTTGGATGCACAAGCAGTATTCCCGCTTAGTACAGGTGAAGGCTAGCAAGAGACTGGGAAGCGACCAACTGGGAGAGCGACAGCAGTCGTAAACTTGCATCAAAATTAATTTACACTGAATACAAGCATGAGTAGGATATAATCCACCATGAACATAAATATCATGAAGGCTATGTTGATTTTATTCAACTACATGCGTGAACATGTGCTAAGTCTAGTCACTCAATTCATTTAAAGGAGGATACCATCCCATCATACCACATCATAATCATTCTAATAGCATGTTGGCACACAAGGTAAACCATTATAACTCATAGCTAATCAAGCATGGTACAAGCAACTATAATCTCTAAATGTCATTGCAAATATGTTTACTTCATAATAGCTAACTCAAGAACGATGAATCATCATATTTATAAAAACAAGAGAGGTCGAGTTCATACCAGCTTTTCTCATCCCAATAAGTCCATCATATATCATCATTATTGCCTTTCACTTGCACGACCAAACGAAGTGTATAATAATAAGAGTGCATGTGCATTGGACTAAGCTGGAATCTGCAAGCATTCAACTCAAGAAAGAAGACAAGTAATATGGGCTCTAAGTTAAATAATCATTCATGCATATATGAGCCACTAAGCATTTTCAATATGGTCTTCTCGACCCCCAAAGAAAGGAAAAGAAGAAGAAAAAGAAAAACTATTTACATGGGAAAGCTCCCAAAAAACAAAAGAAGAACGGGAAATATTTTTGGGTTTTCCGTTTAATTTACTATAGTAAAGAAATAAAGTACTACTATTTTTTTTGTTTTTCTTAAGGTTTATTAAACACACAAGAAGAAAGCAGGAAAAAGAAAATAAACTAGCATGGATATTACAGTGAAAGAGTATGAACACCGACATCTAGCAATGAGTGTGTGTAAACATAAATGTAATGTCGGTGGGAAATACGTACTCCCCCAAGCTTAGGTTTTAGCCTAAGTTGGTCTATTGCCAGGGATGGCCTCGCGGATACCCGTAGGTGAAGCTGGGGTCATACTGTGACGAAGAAGGCTCCGGCTGCCATTGGCTGGCAGCCTCCTCTGGATCCCAAGAATAAACAAATAGTCGTGGAGGCTCATCTTGTGGTTCCGGTTCCGGGGCGGGTGCAGGATTTCGATAGGCTTGAATGGCCGCCCACGGAACGATGTGAGGACCTGCAGACAAATTAAAAAAAAGGGAGCAGGCAAAGTAATAATCTCAGGGTGATGTTTATCAAAGTACAATTTATATTTGAGTTCCCCTTCACGACTCTTAACAAGAAAATCATGCGCTAGCATACTCCTATAATCTAAATAAGCACGAGGCAGTGATGTTTCCCCTTCCTCCTCATGCCTAATGGGTATTTCAAAATGTTCAGCTAGGCGTGAGGCATAAATACCTCCAAAGATGGGGCCTTTAGTACGGTTCAGACTTAACCGCCTAGCAACAATTCCACCCATACTAACAAAGTTACTTCGATATAAACCATGGAACAAAATGATAACATCAGGAATACTAAGGTTTCCACAGTTTCCGCGACCTATCAGGCAACGACTAGCAAATAAGGCAAAGTATCGTAAAAAAGGAAAATATATGCTAGTGATTCTTGCATCAGAAACCTTCCTGGTTTCTCCCACCGTGATAGTGTTAATCAAAGCTTCTACTTCATTACGGGTGTGGTTCATCCAAGGTGCCCTCAAAAGGTATTTTGCATACCTCACAAAATTAAGCTAATGGCATCCTCTTAACAACGTCATATAAATGAAATTCTACCGATGGAGGTGAACTCTTAGAGAAAAAGTAGAAATTTTGCACAAAAGTATTTGTGAGTAAGAGATACTGATGACGTTGGTCGCGGAGGAAGTCGGTGAGGCCAGCATTCTTGATTAATAAATAGAAATCTTCATAAATCCCAGCTCTCCTCAAGAAGTCATCGGAAGGCCATTCACACGGCCGGACCTCCGCGGTGATTTTTGCACAGTAAATTCTTAAATATTCCCGAAAAAAATCATATTAAATTGGCATGGCATTCTGAGGACTTTTATTTTCGGGATATTTTTATATTGAGTGGATAAGTCAGGAGACAGACAGAAAAATACTATTTTACTTCAGTTCTACTAAATAACAGAAAATATAAAGAGGGTACAGAAGGTTATGCTTCTAGTTTCATCCATCTCGTGATCATCAAAATGAATCCACTAACAAGGTTGATCAAGTCTTGTTAACGAGCTCATTCCGATTAACACGGAACCGGAGAAATTTCGAATAGCACTAAGTTACCTCAACGGGGATATGAAAATCCCAAACAATAAGAATATCATACTTTTTCTTGACAGTAGGGAGAGGAAATTCGAAACCTCCAAATATAATCGATGGAACTTTTCCAATAGTGTTGATACTATAAACTTGAGGTTGTTTCCTCGGAAAATGTATCATGTGTTCACTGCCATTGACATGAAAAGTTACATTGCCTTTCTTGCAATCAATAACAGCCCCTGCAGTATTAAGGAAAGGTCTTCCAAGAATAATATACATACTATTATCCTCAGGAATATCAAGAATAACAAAGTCCGTTAAAATAGTAAGGTTTGCTACCACAACAGGCACATCCTCACAAATACCGATAGGTATAGCAGTTGATTTATCAGCCATTTGCAAAGATATTTTAGTAGGTGTCAACTTATTCAAGTCTAGTATACGATATAAAGAGAGAGGCATAACACTGACACCGGCTCCAAGATCACATAAAGCAGTTTTAACATATTTTCTCTTAATGGAGCATGGTATAGTAGGTACTCCGGGATCTCCAAGTTTCTTTGGTACTCCACCCTTAAAAGTATAATTAGCAAGCATGATGGAAATTTCAGCTTCAGGTATCTTTCTTTTATTAGTAATAATATCCTTCATATACTTAGAATAAGGATTTGTTTTGAGCACATCAGTTAATCGCATACGCAAAAAGATAGGCCTAATCATTTCAGCAAAGCGCTCAAAATCCTCATCATCCTTTTTCTTGGATGGTTTTGGGGGAAAAGGCATGGGTTTTTGAACCCATGGTTCCCTTTCTTTACCATGTTTCCTAGCAACGAAGTCTCTTTTATCATAGCGTTGATTCCTGGATTGTGGGTTATCAAGATCAATAGCAGGTTCAACTTCTACATCATTATCGTTACTAGGTTGAGCATCAACATGAACATTATCATTAACATTGTCACTAGGTTCATGTTCATCACCTGATTGTGTTTCAGCATCAGAAATAGAGATATCATTCGGATTCTCAAGTGACTCGGCGATAGGTTCACTAGAAGTTTGCAAAGTCCTACCATTTTTATTTTTCTTCCTTTTAGAAGAACTAGGTACATCAATATCATTTCTCTGAGAATCTTGCTCGATTCTCTTAGGGTGGCCTTCAAGATACAAAGGTTCCTGAGTCATTCTACCAGTTCTAGTAGCCACTCTAACAGCATAATCATTTTTCTTACTATTCATTTCATCAAGCGCTTCCTTTTGAGCCTTAAGTACTTGTTCTACTTGAGTGGTAACCATAGAAGCATGTTTGCTAACAAGTTTAAGTTCACCTCTAATATCAGCCATATAATCACCCAAGAGTTCAATCATATAGGCATCATGGTTTAATTGTCTACCAAAATAAGCATTAAAGTCATCTTGCTTAAACATAAAGTTATCAAACTCATCCAAGCACTGATTAGCAATTTTAGTAGGAGGGACTTCAGCTTTATCATATCTATAGAGAGAATTTACCTTTACTACCTGTGTCGGGATATCGGGAGGTTCTTTAGTAAATAAGTAACTGAGATCATATACTTCTTCAGCAGGCGGTAAATTAAGACTGTGTATTTCCTCAATAGGAGGGAAATTCTTAACATCTTCGGCTTTAATACCTTTTTATTTCATAGATTTATTTGCCTCTTGCATATCTTCAGGACTGAGAAATAGAACACCTCTCTTCTTCGGAGTTGGTTTAGAAATAGGCCCAGTAATTGGCTCAGGAACTGGCTCAGGAGATAGCTCGGAAGGTGCCCAGTTATTTTCATTAGCCAACATATTATTCAATAGAATTTCAGCGTCATCCGGTGTTCTTTCCCTGAAAAGAGAACCAGCACAACTATCCAGGTAATCTCTGGAAGCATCAGTTAGTCCATTATAAAAGATATCAAATATTTCAGGTTTCTTAAGAGGATGATCAGGCAAAGCATTAAGTAACTTGAGAAGCCTCCCCCAAGCTTGTGGGATATTCTCTTCTTCAATTTGCACAAAATTGTATATTTCCCTCAAAGCAGCTTGTTTCTTATGAGCAGGGAAATATTTAGCAGAGAAGTAATAAATCATATCCTGGGGACTTTGCACACAACCAGGATCAAGAGAATTAAACCATATCTTAGCATCACCCTTTAATGAGAATGGAAATATTTTGAGTAAATAAAGATAGCGCGATCTCTCATTATTAGTAAACAGGGCAGCTATATCATTCAACTTAGTAAGATGTGCCACAACAGTTTTAGATTCATAGCATAAAAAGGATCGGATTCAACCAAAGTAATTATATCTGGATCAACGGAAAAATCATAATAATCCTTATCAGGAACACAAATAGGTGAAGTGGCAAAAGCAGGGTCGGGTCTCATTCTATCTCTAAGAGATTCTTTACCCCATTTAATTAGCAACCTCTTAAGTTCATATCTATCCTGGCAAGCAAAAATAGCGGCAGAAGATTCTGCATCAGAAAGATAACCTTCAGGAATAGGAGGCATATTTCATCATCACTCTCATCATTGTATTCAGGTGCAATAATTTCTCTTTCTTTAGACCTAGCAATCTGCTCATCGATAAATTCACCAAGGGGCACAGTAGTATCAAGCATAGAAGTGGCATCATCAATAACATGCGACATATCAGAATTCATAGTGGTAACAGGTTTAGGCGTCGCAAGCTTACTTATAACAGAAGGAGAATCTAGTGCAGAGCTAGATGGTTGTTCCTTACCTCCCCTCGTAGTTGAGGGCAAAATCTTGGTCTTAGCGTCTTTCAAGTTCTTCATAGTGTCCAGCAGATATAAATCCCAAGTGACTCAAAGAATAGAGCTATGCTCCCCGGCAACGGCGCCAAAAAAAGGTCTTGATAACCCACAAGTATAGGGGTTCGCAATAGTTTTCGAGGGTAGAGTATTCAACCCAAATTTGTTGATTCGACACAAGGGGAGCCAAAGAATATTCTCACGTATTAGCAGCAGAGTTGTCAATTCAACCACACCTGGAAACTTAGTATCTGCAGCAAAGTGTTTAGTAGCAAAGTAATATGATAGTGGTGGTAACGGTAATAAAAGTAAGGACAGCAAAAGTAATGTTTTTGGTATTTTGTAGTGATTGTATCAGTAACAACAGAAGAGTAAATAAGCGAGAACCGGTATATGGAAAACTCGTAGGCACCGGGTCAATGATGGATAATTATGCCGGATGTGGTTCATCATTTATTAGTCATAACATAGGGTGACACAGAACTAGCTCCAGTTCATCAATGTAATGTAGGCATGTATTCCGAATATAGTCATACGTGCTTATGGAAAAGAACTTGCATGACATCTTTTGTCCTACCCTCCCGTGGCAGCGGGGTCCTATTGGAAACTAAGGGATATTAAGGCCTCCTTTTAATAGAGAACCGGAACAAAGCATTAGCAAATAGTGAACACATGAACTCCTCAAACTATGGTCATCACCGGGAGTGGTTCCGATTATTGTCACTTCGGGGTTGCTGGATCATAACACATAGTAGGTGACTATAGACTTGCAAGATAGGATCAAGAACTCACATATATTCATGAAAACATAATAGGTTTAGATCTGAAATCATGGCACTCGGGCCCTAGTGACAAGCATTAAGAATAGCAAAGTCATAGCAACATCAATCTCAGAACATAGTGGATACTAGGGATCAAACCCTAACAAAACTAACTCGATTACATGATAGATCTCATCCAACCCATCACCGTCCAGCAAGCCTACGATGGAATTACTCACGCACGGCGGTGAGCATCATGAAATTGGTGATGGAGGATGGTTGATGATGACGACGGCGACGAATCCCCCTCTCCGGAGCCCCAAACGGACTCCAGATCAGCCCTCCCAAGAGAGATTAGGGCTTAGCGGCGGCTCCGTATCGTAAAACGCGATGATTTCTTCTTTCTGATTTTTTTCTCCCCGAAGGCCAATATATGGAGTTGGAGTTGGCGTCAGAGGGCCACCAGGGGGCCCACGAGGTAGGGGGCGCACCCAGGGGGGCACGCCCCCCACCCTCGTGGACAGGGTGTGGGCCCCTAGTCTTCATCTTTTGCGAGGATTTTTTCATTAATTATCCTAAGATATTCCGTGGAGTCTCAGGACAATTCGAGAATCTTTATTTTCTGCACAAAAACAACACCATGGCAGTTCTGCTGAAAACAGCGTCAGTCCGGGTTAGTTCCATTCAAATCATACAAGTTAGAGTCCAAAACAAGGGCAAAAGTGTTTGGAAAAGTAGATACGACGGAGACGTATCAACCATCAGGTATAACTTCCTTCGAAACCGGCCTTGCTCTACTTCCCGAGCTCCCGACGTCGCTGCATTTGTAACTTTTACTATTTCTCAGGGCCCCCTCGTAGATAGGATCGATCGGCTGTTCAAAAACCACCTAATTATTTTACGTTTAAGAAGTAAAACTAGTTCATGCACTCGAATATAGTACTACTTGGTTCAAACAAGGAAGAAAGGGAGTGGGGGTGGGGGAGGATTTGTTACCTGAATCTAGGACTTGGTCGAAAGAGGAAATAATGGGGGAGAAAAGTAGCAGAGACTGGCTATCCAACTGGTCTCTAGGTCTAATAGGGAAATAAAGGGAAACGCAGTACAAACTCAATATAAACCCGATCTATTGGTTGAAAAAGGAAAGAAAGTGGGGACTGGGGGACAAGTCAACAGAGTAAGTCCAGCACTAGATTTGCTAGCCTCACACAGTATAAGGTGGCTATACCGAACAAAAATGGGACCAACCCAGATATCCTGTTCTGATGTTTGTTGCCCCGAGCCACTCTTATGTAATGCCACTGGTAAAATGTAGCAGTCGCACTGTTAAAAGTAAGGACACGTTAAACCAATATTGTTTTCAATGTAATGCCTCCAGTAATATGAATCAATGGCACTTCTTTACATGTCCTGCTAAAATTTCACATTAAGATAAGTTGGTTCTTTTCGTTAGAAATGCAACTGTCCTGGTCCGCCTACTGTCCCGTGACCAAAGTAATGTTGTATTTAACGGTTGTCATAGTTAATCCTGATGCCCAAACTAATATCTAGCAATGCCACTGCTTTAGAAATTGCTACTTTCCTTGTAGGATTTCCATTCAGATAAGGAACATGCTTCTTTTCATTTGATGCATGTTTCATCACTTGTTACTTGTTAGTCACCCTCCTTTCCACCTTTTTTGTGCAAACAGAGATATACATTTCATGCTCGATCTTAGTTGAACTGCACAAATGATATCCAAATTATACTTGAGCATTCCAGGAGCTTCACAAACAACCTTGATGTTGCTCAATTTTATTGCAACTAATGAAGAAGAAGCTTTGTGGGTTTCGTTTTCTGATGGAAATGGAACCGGGGCTGGAGCCCTTTTCTTAAAAAAAATTGAAGAAGAAGCTGCTAGCTCATGGGACATTGCTTTATTTTAGGTGAACTGCACCAAAAGGTCCCATGAATTGAATCATCCATGTTGGTGACTGAAAGAGCCAGCTTCAGCATCCCAGTCTAAGCACCCCCGGCCTCCATCCTTGCGACGCACGGTACACCTTGTTTACCACCTGCTCAACCCTAGTGTCACTGATAAAATGAAGTAATAATACAGTTAAAATAGAGCGAGTGTCATCTCTATCATTTCATTTCCAATGTAGATAAAGAAAGTGCTTCTCTTTGTTAAAGTATGTTTCATCAACTAGTCCCATTGTTAATGTTTAAGCGTTTCTGCAAACTGGGGTGCTTAATTTTAGTTGATATGTACAAAAATAGAGATTTGAATGTCTCAAGTCACCTCCTTGTGCTACTGCTGTACACTGATGTTCATCACTGGCAGAAGGTGTATCTGGGAGACTTGGGACGATGTCCAGTATGAGGCGTACCGTATGAGGCATCGCAGGGCCCATCTCGCCCTTGCAGCATGGCATACTATGATACTATCGCAATATTTTTCTTCTATTTATTTTGTGTGTTTCATCAACTAGTGCCACTATAATGTAATCACGCTTTTTCATTATCTGTGCAAACAGGGTTATTCAGCTGCATTTTGGTGGAACTGCACAAATGTACGTATGGAACCGGCATATATGCAGAGTGCAAGGTGTGCCAAGTAAAAATTACCGACACCAACCATGCTGCATGCACGCATTGGCATCCACCACCACCAGTGGGATGTGTGGCGCTCTCTGTGGACGGATCTTTCTCGACAGCAAATCCTCTAACCAAATACTAGTAGCTTATATTGGCAGTTTTCTAGGGAGTACTCTTTTCTGAAAGAAGCACCAATTTATTTTTCTTTATTTGTACACTGTGTCACAACTTTGACCCAAAGGTCCAGAGCTATTTTAGGGTGATTGGCGTAGTACTCGGAGACTGATTGTAATCATGATTTTCATTAGTTGGCACACTGATTGTAAGCATGAGCAGGTGGAAGATTAGGTTAGTGCGAAGCTTACCTTAAACCCTACCGCCGCTGTTGAAACGAGGCGAGCGTCGAGGGAACCATGGAGAACGGCGGGGAAGCGACGTCGTGCCATCCGGCCTCCTCTTGCGGTGGGAGAACAAATACTCCTGTGGCTCCGGCTGACTCTGCACCCTCACGAACGACACACCATACTCGATCGATTCATTATCCTCTGGGTGCTCGACCTTCGACCTGTATGCCCACCACCTCTGCCTGACTGTCGCCTCGGGCGAATCTGTCTGCTCCATCGCCCATAGGAGATACTCGATGAACTCGGAGGACTGTGGCGTGACTGCCGCCGAGGAGTACATGTACATCACCGCCTTCATCGCCGTCGTCTCGCTCTTTCGCATACATTGCCACATGGCCCGCACCATCCTCGAAATCTCCCGCTCATTGTCAAACCAACTAAGGATCTCCTTCAACCTGGCTAACTTTGCCTGGTCGCCGCCGACGATTTGCCTGATTCGCTACTGCATCCTCTCCATAGATGTCGTTCTGAGTGGTCCGGTGCTAGCTTTGGAAGATGGGAGGAGAGACGGTGGTCTTGCAATAGAGAAGATGGAGAGGAGAGGAGGTGGTTTTGGAATGGAGATGATGGAGAGGAGAGGAGGTGGTTTTGCAATGGAGAGAAGATCAGAAGAGGGAGAGGCGAGACGGTGGTTTTGGAATGGAGATGATGGAGAGGAGAGGTGGTGGTTTTGGAATGGAGATGATGGAGAGGAGAGGAGGTGGTTTTGCAATGGAGAAGATTAGAAGAGGGAGAGGCGAGACGGTGGTTTTGGAATGGAGATGATGGAGAGGAGAGGAGGTGGTTTTGCAATGGAGAAGAGGGAGAGGAGCGTGCGGCGGCGATTTAGGATTGGGCGAGAGGGCCGGCGCGCTGTGACTGGATCAAAATCAAAATCAATTTACCCTTCAATTAAGAAAGCGACCCCACATTAACTAGTCTCCCTTTTATTCTGGGTCATACTTGACCATGATTTTTGCACATAAAATATATGTTATATGTTGCAAAAATAATATAATTTGAAAGTACATTCAGATACAAACCAAATGATACAATTTTTGGTGACATGCATTCACATTTTGCTTGTCACATACAATACGTGGTCAAACTTTGACCCAAGCAAAACAACAAAAAAATACTTCCAACACCAGCGCCTCTCTTCCGCTCTTCTCCTCTTAAACCACCGCCGCTCCTCTCCTGTTCCAATCTAAATCCAGCGCCGCTCCTCTCCTCTTCCATTTCAAAACCACCGCCCCTCCTCTCCTGTTCCAGTCCAAAACCAGCGTCGCTCCTCTCCCGTTCTAATCCAAAACCAGCGCTGCTCCTCTCCTCTTCCATTCAAAAACCACAGCCGGCGAGTGAAGGTGATGTGGAGAAGTAGATCGATGGAGGAGTACAACCGATACGTGAGGATCATAGACGGCGACCCTATGAAGCTAGCTAGGATGTTGGAGATACAGTCTTGGTTTGACAACAAGGACCAACTAGCGGCGACGGCGACATCCATGGCCAAATATCTGCAATAGAGCGAAAAGGCGGCGATACTCCCGGAGGGAGTCCCGCTGGAGTACATAGAGCTGCTCCTCTGGGCCATGGAGCAAACAGATTCACCGAATCCGATCATGAGGGAGCGGTGGTGGGAGTATCGATCCCAGATGGAGCATCCACCAGAGATTGAAGGATCGAGCATCTACAGGGTGCCGTTTGTGAGGGTGTCCTGCCAGAGCGAGCCGGTGGAGTCTTTGTCGACTGAACCTAACTGCAGGAGGAGAAAAGCAGTTGGCCCGATGACGCTTCCCCGCCATCATCTCACTCGCCGTTCACATCGTCTCATGGGGCGGCTGTCTGCCGCCGAGGAATAGGAGGGGGCTGCCCCCCACCCCCCAGCCCAATAGTCAGGCAGGTTGTGAATTGTCAGGAGGAGCTTAGGGTTGTCAGTATTTGCAGGTTGTGAATTGTGTTTTGTGTTGTGTATTTTGAGAGTACTTTCAGATATGAATGTCTTTTGAATTTCAGATTTGCAGTATTGAGCATATGAAGAATTTTATGAATTCTAGAGATCTATTTTTAGCACTTAAAAAAATGTAGTTTCATAGGAGTATAAAAGTGCAGACGAGAAGAAACTGCAAGTTTCAGTTTCAGATAAGAAACTGCAAGTTCAGTTTCAGATAAGAAACTGCAACTTTCAGAGGCAGAGCATTTATATTAACACGACCTTTTCAAACAGGGTTAACATAATGTTGGAAGTTTTATTCATGGTCGAAAATGGAACTACCAGCCAGTTAACATCATGCTGATCAACATTCATGCATAGCACATCTTCATATGATGCACAGTCAAAATGCCCACACAATGTCGGGTGTGCGAAACACAAAGAAAATGAGGGACGAAGGTTTGGCAAGTGTTGGACGTGGTTTTGGGCTGCCCCGTCTAGGCTTTCATTTTTAACATGTACAGCCCACGACCTCGAATGGGAGGGCCTGTTTGTATTTTCTTAGGGCCGTCATGTATCGACCGGCCTATGGACCTCCTATCCGAGGTTTTATTTTTGCCAGCCCAATTTATGTATTTTTTTGAAGAAAACACAGAGGTCTGTTCTATTTTTCTATATAAGAATAGGAACGCCAGGTACAACTTATGTTTCCCTTCTAACTAAATTATATATATTTAAATTATTTTATATGTTATTATATATTATTTTTATTGTCATCATATATTTAATAGATACTTACATATGTAAGAAAACAATATCCCACATCTTATTAACTTATAAAAATAATTTCTTAACAAATAAAATCCTGGATTGTTTTGGCACGAAAATCCTAGTGATTGTGTACAAAAGCTTGGTAAGATTTAAGGACAAATATAATAATATCACTTATTATTTAAATATATTTATAACAAAATGCTCAACCCTTTTTTATTTTTTGATAACATTGCTGCCCAACCCAACATTATAATTAGAATCAGCCCAGCAAAATCGTGTATCTAGATAAAGTGCAAATGGCCTGTAATTTTTTAGGAAATAAAATAAATGGGCCGCATGGACGCTACATTAATTGTTCACCCAACCCAGCTAATGGCTGTAATTCAAAAAAAAGATCAAATTGACTATAAATTCTACCGCGCAAAAAAAACTGTAAATTCTGAAAAGATGGGTTGAATACGTGCCACATTTTTGGAGGCTGAAATGTGGGCTAATAGGTCGAAGCCAACGCAAGTCGTTGTCAATTTAGTCAACAAATGATTCTGACATGTTAGCCGTTGGATTTACATCCAACGACCGGCATCCATCTTCAATCTCTCGTCTTCTTCCTCCAGCGCCGCCGGGACCACCTCCCGCCTCCTGCTGCTAGCAGCTCTACTTAGCACGCTTCGCTATGAAGCGCTACTCCACCGTTGGCCATGCCATCCCTCCACCCCTCCACACCTCCTGTTCTTCTCCACTGACTGCCAAACCACACCGCACTAGAACCAGTTAACCCTCGTACACCTCTCCGTCTGCGACTCTACTCCCGCATCTTCCCATCTCCGGCTCGTTGTTGTCCAGGGCCTCGCTGTTGTCCACCACCTTGGATGCGCTCGGCTCGGCGTGGTCAACGTAGTCAACGAACGACACCATCGGAAGTAGACTGTGCGTGGAGAGGCTGACAGCTGGGTCCACGGTCGCACACAAGGAAATGCCTCCTTATTGCGTGCAAAATAATGATTCCTCCACCTAACATCTGGGACCCACCGGAAGGGCCTCTGTATTTCGTGAAAAAAATGTGCCCCTCGCTGACTTGTCGGACCCACCAGCTATCTTCGCACGCAAGGAAGTGCCTCCTTATTATGCACAAAAAAATGAATACTCCCCCTGCCAGCTGGAACCCAGCATACTAGGAGGCTGACTTGTGGGCCTACCAAGTTGACGGGGACGGAGGGCTTTGTCAACTTAGTCAATATGAACGATTCTAGCTCCTGTTACCGTACGATGTTCATCCAACGGTTGTATTGCTTCTTCAACCTCTGGTCTTCTTGCTCCAGCCGCCCAAACCAGCCGCCGGTCGTGCCGCGTTCTCCTGCCTCCCGTGGCTGACTGTGACGCCATGGAGGCCTCACCACCCCCTACTACTCCCACCGCTGGCCAGGCCATCCCTCTACTCACCCACACCCCCTGTTATTCTGCGGCGACAGCAGCCTCACACAGCAGCCGAACCAGTGAACCCTCGTACTCCTCTACGCGTGGGCATCCACTACCGCGTCTTCCCCGGCTCCGCGTCGTCCCCTTCCTAGGCCTCGCCGTCGTCCACCGCCCTGGTGCTCTCGGCGCGGCGCGTTCAACATGGTCAAGGAACGACTTCCATCGGACGTGGACTGTACGTGGAGAGGCTGACAGCTGGGTCCATGGCCGCAGCAAGGAAGTGCCTCCTTATTACGCGCAAAATAATGATTCCTCCACCTGACAGCGGAGATCCACCGGACGGGCCACCATATTTCGTGAAAAAAAACGTTTCCTCCCTAACTGCTAGGACCCACCAGCTACACCTTCGCACGCAAAGAAGTGCGTCCGGGCAAAAAAAAGCATTCGCCCCCTGACTGCTGGGACCCACCAGCTACATCTTCGCACGCAAGGAAGTGCGTCCGGGAAAAAAACGATTCATCCCCCTTACTGCTGGGACCCACCAGCTACATCTTCGCACGCAAGGAAGTGCCTGACAGTCAGGACCCACCTGGTCGAAGCGTACGTAGCATTGTCATTGTGGTCGCGAATGTGTCCGTACATATATACTGGTGGATGTAGAGGCGCGCACGTGTCGTAGTAGAGGCGCGCACGTAGCATTTACACGTACGTACAACGGCGAGGGTGCAAGAAAGAAAATACGGCCACGTACGTACATACGGGCAGGGTCTCGAACGCCTACTCGCGCATACGTACATGGCTGGGTCGAAACGGAGAAACAGCATCGTCGTCGTGTTCATGGGGAGCCAACCGGCTGGGTCGGAATGGAATGCGTGGTCATGTTCATCGGGAGGGCTTGGATGGAACAGGCGATGAAAACGAGGCCTAGCGTACCGCACAACGGAGGAAACGACCCTGTGTTCGACCAGCCACGTTCGAAACGGGATCCTGTTGATCGGGAGGGGCCTGGCATACCGCAAAACGGAGGAAACGGGCCTCCTACGGTCAAAACAGGGGTCCTGTTAATCGGGAGGGGTGTGGCGTACCGCAAAACGGAGGAAACGGACCTCCTACGGTTGAAACGGGGGTCCTGTTGATCGGGAGGGGTGTGGCGTACCGCAAAACGGACGAAACGGACCTCCTACGGTCGAAACGGGGGTCCTGTTGATCGGGAGGGCTGTGGCGTACCGCAAAAGGATGAAACGGACTTGTGTTGGAGCGCTACCGTCGAAACGGGGGTCCTGTTCATCGGGAGGGGTGTGGCGTACCGAAAAACGGGACTCCACGGGATACTGTTCATCTCCACCGTCGACCTCCTCCAGCCTCCATGGGCTACCGTCGACCTCCTCCATGTTGGGGAACGTAGCAGAAATTCAAAATTTTCCTATGAGTCACCAAGATCTATCTATGGAGAGACTAGCAACGAGAGAGAGGAGAGTGCATCTATATACCCTTGTAGATCGCTAAGCGGAAGCGTTCAAGTGAACGGGTTGATGGAGTCGTACTCGTCGTGATCCAAATCACCGATGATCCTAGCGCCGTACGGACGGCACCTCCGCGTTCAACACACATACGGTTGGGAGAGACATCTCCTCCTCCTTGATCCAGCAAGGGAAGGAGAGGTTGATGGAGATCCAGCAGCACGATGGCGTGGTGGTGGAAGTAGCGGGATTCCGGCAGGGCTTCGCCAAGCGCAAGCGGGGAGGAAGAGGTGTCACGGGAGGGAGGGAGGCACCAGGGACTCATGTGCGGCTGCCCTCCCTCCCCTCCACTATATATAGGGGCCTAGGGGGGGCGCCGGCCCCTTGTAGATCCCATCTAGGGAGGGGGGGCAGCCCTAGGGGTGGCTTGGCCTCCAAGCCAAGTGGAGGCGCCCCCACCCCTTAGGGTTTCTAACCCTAGGCGCATGGGAGGCCCAAAGGGGAGCGCACCAGCCCACCACGGGCTGGTTCCCACGCCCCCTCAGCCTATGGGGCCCTCCGGGATAGGTGGCCCCACCTGGTGGACCCCCGGGACCCTTCCGGTGGTCCCGGTACAATACCGATGACCCCCGAAACTTTCCCGGTGGCCGAAACTGGACTTCCTATATATAAATCTTTACCACCGGACCACTCCGAAACTCCTCGTGACGTCTGGGATCTCATCTGGGACTCCGAACAACATTCGGGTTACCGCATACTGTTATCTCTACAACCCTAGTGTCACCGAACCTTAATTGTGTAGACCCTACGGGTTCAGGAACCATGCAGACATGACCGAGACAACTCTCAGGCCAATAACCAACGGCGGGATCTGGATACCCATGTTGGCTCCCACATGTTCCACGATGATCTCATCGGATGAACCACAATGTCAAGGACTCAATCAATCCCGTATACAATTACCTTTGTCTAGCGGTATTGTACTTGCCCTAGATTCGATCGTCGGTATGCCGATACCTTGTTCAATCTCGTTACCGGCAAGTCTCTTTACTCGTTCCATAACACATCATCCCGTGATCAACCCCTTGGTCACATTATGCACATTATGATGATGTCCTACCGAGTGGGCCCAGAGATACCTCTCCATTACACGGAGTGACAAATCCCAGTCTCGATTCGTGCCAACCCAACAGACACTTTCAGAGATACCCATAGTGCACCTTTATAGCCACCCAGTTACGTTGTGACATTTGGTACACCCAAAGCATTCCTACAGTATCTGGGAGTTGCACAATCTCATGGTCTAAGGAAATGATACTTGACATTAGAAAAGCTTTAGCATACGAACTACACGATCTTTGTGCTAGGCTTAGGATTGGGTCTTGTCCATCACATCATTCTCCTAATGATGTGATCCCGTTATCAACGACATCCAATGTCCGTGGTTAGGAAACCGTAACCATCTATTGATCAACGAGCTAGTCAACTAGAGGCTTACTAGGGACATGGTGTTGTCTATGTACCCACACATGTATCTGAGTTTCCTATCAATACAATTATAGCATGGATAATAAACGATTATCGTGAACAAGGAAATATAATAATAATAACTAATTTATTATTGCCTCTAGGGCATATTTCCAATAGTCTCCCACTTGCACTAGAGTCAATAATCTAGTTCACATCGCCATGTGATTAACACTGATAGGTCACATCGCCATGTGACCAACATCCAAAGAGTTTACTAGTGTCACTAAACTAGTTCAAATCACCATGTGATTAAGACTTAATGAGTTCTGGGGTTTGATCATGTTTTGCTTGTGACAGAGGTTTTAGTCAACGGGTCTGCAACATTCAGATCCGTATGTATTTCGCAATTCTCTATGTCTATTGTAAATGCTGCTTCCACGCTCCACTTGGAGCTATTCCAAATGGTTGCTCCACTATACGTATCTGGTTTGCTACTCAGAGTTATTCGGATAGGTGTTAAAGCTTGCATCGACGTAACCCTTTACGCCGAACTCTTTATCACCTCCATAATCGAGAAACATGTCCTTATTTACTCCAAGGACAATTTTTGACCGTTGTCCAATGATCCGTTCCTGGATCATTCTTGTACCCCTTGACTGACTCATGGCAAGGCGCACTTCCGGTGTAGTACACAACATAGCATACTATAGAGCCTACGTCTGAAGCATAGGGGACGACCTTTGTCCTTTCTCTCTCTTCTGCCGTGGTCGAGCTTTAACTCTTAACTTCATACCTTACAACTCAGGCAAGAACTCCTTCTTTGACTGATCCATCTTGAACACCTTCAAGATCATGTCAAGGTATGTGCTCATTTGAAAGTACCATTTAGCGTTTTTGATCTATCCTCATAGATCTTGATGCTCAATGTTCAAGCAGCTTAATCCAGGTTTTCTATTGAAAAACACTTTTCAAATAACCCTATATGCTTTCCAGAAAATCTACATCATTTCGGAACAAACAATATGTCATTCACATATACTTATCAGAAATTCTATAGTGCTCCCACTCACTTCTTTGGAAATACAAGTTTCTCATAAACTTTGTATAAACCCAAAATCTTTGATCATCTCATCAAAGCGTACATTCCAACTCCGAGATGCTTACTCCAGTCCTTACAAGGATTGTTGGAGCTTTGCATATTTGTTAGCATCTTTCAGGATTTGACAAAACCTTCTGGTTATATCACATACAACCTTTCCTCAAGAAAATTGTCGAGGAAACAATGTTTTGACATCCTATCTGCAAGATTTCATAAATAATGCAGTAATTGCTAATATAATTCCAACAGACTCTTAGCATCGCTACGAGTGAGAAAGTCTCATCGTAGTCAACTCCTTGAACTTGTCGAAAAACATCTTAACGACAAGTCGAGCTTTCTTAATGGTGATACTTACCATCATTGTCCGTATTCCTTTTAAAATCCATCTGTACCCAATAGCCTTACGACCATCAAGCAGTTCTTCCAAAGTCCACACTTTTTTCTCATACATGGATCCTCTCTCGGATTTTATGGCCTCGAGCCATTTGTTAGAATCCGGGCCCACCATCGCTTCTCCATAGCTCGTAGGTTCATTGTTGTCTAGCAACATGACCTCCAAGACAGGATTACTGTACCACTCCGAAGCAGTACGCGTCCTTGTCGTCCTACGAGGTTCGGTAGTGACTTGATCTGAAGCTTCATGATCACTATCATAAGCTTCCACTTCAATTGGTGTAGGTGCCACAGGAACAACTTCCTGTGCCCTGCTACACACTGGTTGAAGTGATGGTTCAATAACCTCATCAAGTCTCCACTATCCTCCCACTCAATTCTTTCGAGAGAAACTTTTCCTCGAGAAAGGACCGTTTCTAAAAACAATCACTTTTGCTTCCGGATCTGAATTAGGAGGTATACCCAACCATTTTGGGTATCCTATGAAGATGCATTTATCCGTTTTGGGTTCGAGCTTATCACGATGAAAAATTTTCACATAAGCGTCGCAGCCCCAAACTTTCAAGAAACGACAGCTTAGGTTTCTCTAAACCATAGTTCTCACGGTGTCATCTCAATGGAATTACGTGGTGCCCTATTAAAGTGAGTGCGGTTGTCTCTAATGCCTAACCCATGAATGATAGTGGTAATTCGATAAGAGACATCATGGTACGCACCATATCCAATAGGGTGCAACTATGATGTTCGGACACACCATCACACTATGGTGTTCCAGGCGGTATTAATTGTGAAACAATTTCCACAATGTCTTAATTGCGTGCCAAAGCTCGTAACTCAGATACTCATCTCTATGATCATATCATAGACATTTTATCCTCTTGTCACAATGATCTTCAACTTCACTCTGAAATTACTTGAACCATTCAATAATTCAGACTTGTGTTTCATCAAGTAAATATACTCAACATCTACTCGAATCATCTGTGAAGTAAGAACATAACGGTATTCACTGCATGCCTCAGCACTCATTGGACTGCACACATCAAGATGTGTTACTTCCAACAAGTTGCTATCTTGTTCCATCTTACTGAAAACGAGGCTTTTTAGTCATCTTGCCCATGTGGTATGATTTGCATATCTCAAGTGATTCAAAATCAAATGAGTCCAAATGATCCATCTGCATGGAGTTTCTTCATGCGTATACACCAATAGACATGGTTCGCATGTCTCAAACTTTTCAAAATGAGTGAGTCCAAAGATCCATCAACATGGAGCTTCTTCATGCGTTTTACACCAATATGACTTACATGGCAGTGCCACAAGTAAGTGGTACTATCATTGCTATCTTATATCTTTTGGCATGAAAATGTGTATCACTACGATCGAGATTCAATAAACCATTCCTTTTAGGTGCAAGACCATTGAAGGTATTATTCAAATAAACAGAGTAACCATTATTCTCCTTAAATGAATAACCATATTGCGATAGACATAATCCAATCATGTCTATGCTCAACGCGAACACCAAATGAAAATTATTTAGGTTTAATACTAATCTTGATGGTAGAGGGAGCGTGCGATGTTTGATCACATCAACCTTGGAAACACTTCCAACACAAATCGTCAGCTCACCTTTAGCTAGTCTCCGTTTATTCTGTAGCTTTTATTTCGAGTTACTAACACTTAGCAACCGAACCGGTATCTCAATACCCTGGTGCTACTAGGAGTACTAGTAAAGTACACATTTGATTCAATGTATATCCAATATACTTCTATCGACCTTGCCAGCCTTCTCATCTACCAAGTATCTAGGGTAGTTCTTCTTCAGTGTCCGTTCCCTCATTACAGAAGCACTTAGTCTCGGGTTTGGGTTCAACCCTGAGTTTCTTCACTGGAGCAGCAACTGATTTACCGTTTCATGAAGTACCCCTTCTTGCCCTTGCCCTTCTTTAAACTAGTGGTTTCACTAACCATCAACAATTGATGCTCCTTCTTGATTTCTACATTCGCGGTGTCGAACATTGCGAATAGCTCAAGGATCATCATATCTATCCCTGTTATGTTATAGTTCATCACGAAGCTCTAGTAGCTTGGTGGCAATGTCTTTGGAGAAACATCACTATCTCATCTGGAAGATTAACTCCCACTCGATTCAAGTGATTGTTGTACCCAGACAAACTGAGCATAAGCTCAACGATTGAGATCTTCTGCCTTAGTTTGTAGGCTAGAAAACTCGTCGGAGGTCTCATACCTCTTGACGTGGGCACGAGCCTGAAATTCCAATTTCAGCCCTCAGAACATCTCATATGTTCCGGGATGTTTCAGAAAACGTCTTTGGTGCCTCAATTCTAAACCGTTTAACATTACCGAACTATCACGTAGTCATCAAAACGTGTGTGTCGGATGTTCACAACATCCATAGACCACGTTCGAGGTCCAGCACACCGAGCGGTGCATTAAGGACATAAGCCTTCTACTGTCCGCATAATTGCTACTATCAACTTTCAACTATATTTTCTCTAGGAACATATCTAAAACAGTAGAACTAAAGCGCGAGCTATGACATAATTTGCAAAGGGTTTTTGACTATGTTCAGGATAATTAAGTTCATCTTATGAACTCCCACTCAGATAGATATTCCTCTAGTCATCTAAGTGATTACATGATCCGAGTCAACTAGGTCGTGTCCGATCATCACGTGAGACGGACTAGTCATCATCGGTGAACATCTTCATGTTGATCGTATCTACTATACGACTCATGCTTGACCTTTCGGTCTCTTCTGTTCTGAGGCCATGTCTGTACATGCTAGGCTCGTCAAGTCAACCTAAGTGTTTCGCGTGTGTAAATCTGTCTTACACCCATTGTATGTGAACATTAGAATCTATCACACCCGATCATCACGTGGTGCTTCAAAACGACAAACTTTCGCAACGGTGCACAGTTAGGGGGAACACTTTCTTGAAATTTTAATGAGGGATCATCTTATTTACTACCGTCGTTCTAAGAAAATAAGATGCATAAACATGATAAACATCACATGCAATCAAATAGTGACATGATATGGCCAATATCATTTTGCTCCTTTTGATCTCCATCTTTGGGGCTCCACGATCATCATCGTCACCGGCATGACACCATGATCTCCATCATCATGATCTCCATAATCGTGTCTCCATGAAGTTGTCTCGCCAACTTATTACTTCTACTACTATGGCTACCGGTTAGCAATAAAGTAAAGTAATTACATGGCGTTGTTCAATGACGCGCAGGTCATACAATAAATAAAGACAACTCCTATGGCTCCTGCCGGTTGTCATACTCATCGACATGCAAGTCGTGATTCCTATTACAAGAACATGATCAATCTCATACATCACATATCATTCATCACATTCCTTTTTTGCCAAATCACATCACATAGCATACCCTGCAAAAACAAGTTAGACGTCCTCTAATTGTTGTTTGCATGTTTTACGTGGCTGCTAAGGGTTTCTAGCAAGAATGTTTCTTACCTATGAAAAAGCCACAATGTGATATGCCAATTGCTATTTACCCTTCATAAGGACCCTTTTCATTGAATCCGATCTGACTAAAGTGGGAGACACTGGCACCCGCTAGCCACCTTATGCAACAAGTGCATGTCAGTCGGTGGAACCTGTCTCATGTAAGAGTACGTGTAAGGTCGGTCCAGGCCGCTTCATCCCACAATGCCACCGAATCAAGATTGGACTAGTAACAGTAAGCATATTGAACAAAATAAACGCCCACAACTACTTTGTGTTCTACTCGTGCAAAGAATCTACGCAATAGACCTAGCTCTGATACCATAGTTGGGGAACGTAGCAGAAATTCAAAATTTTCCTACGAGTCACCAAGATCTATCTATGGAGAGACTAGCAACGAGAGAGAGGAGAGTGCATCTACATACCCTTGTAGATCGCTAAGCGGAAGCATTCAAGTGAACGGGTTGATGGAGTCGTACTCGTCGTGATCCAAATCACCGATGATCCTAGCGCCGAACGGACGACACCTTCGCGTTCAACACAAGTACGGCTGGGAGAGACATCTCCTCCTTCTTGATCCAGCAAGGGAAGGAGAGGTTGATGGAGATCTAGCAGCACGACAGCGTGGTGGTGGAAGTAGCGGGATCCCGGCAGGGCTTCGCCAAGCGCAAGCGGGGAGGAAGAGGTGTCACGGGAGGGAGGGAGGCACCAGGGACACAGGTGCAGCTGCCCTCCCTCCCCTCCACTATATATAGGGGCCTAGGGGGGCGCCGGCCCCTTGTAGATCCCATCTAGGGAGGGGGGCGGCGGCCCTAGGGGTGGCTTGGCCTCCAAGCCAAGTGGAGGCGCCCCCACCCCTTAGGGTTTCTAACCCTAGGCGCATGGGAGGCCCAAAGGGGGGCGCACCAGCCCACCAGGGGCTGGTTCCCACGCCCCCTCAGCCTATGGGGCCCTTCGGGATAGGTGGCCCCACCCGATGGACCCCCGGGACCCTTCCGGTGGTCCCGGTACAATATCGATGACCCCCGAAACTTTCCCGGTGGCCAAAACTGGACTTCCTATATATAAATCTTTACCTCTGGACCACTCCGGAACTCCTCGTGATGTCCGGGATCTCATCCGGGACTCCGAACAACATTCGGGTTACCAGATACTATTATCTCTACAACCCTAGTGTCACCGAACCTTAAGTGTGTAGACCCTACGGGTTCGGGAACCATGCAGACATGACCGAGACAACTCTCCGGCCAATAACCAACAGCGGGATCTGGATACCCATGTTGGCTCCCACATGTTCCACGATGATCTCATCGGATGAACCACGATGTCAAGGACTCAATCAATCCTGTATACTATTCCCTTTATCTAGGGGTATTGTACTTGCCTGAGAATCGATCGTCGGTATGCAGATACCTTGTTGAATCTTGTTACCGGCAAGTCTCTTTACTCGTTCCATAACACATCATCCCGTGATCAACCCCTTGGTCACATTGTGCACATTATGATGATGTCCTACCGAGTGGGCCCAGAGATACTTCTCCGTTACATAGAGTGACAAATCCCAGTCTCGATTCGTGCCAACCCAACAGACACTTTCGGAGATACCCGTAGTGCACCTTTATAGCCACCCAGTTACGTTGTGACATTTGGTACACCCAAAGCATTCCTACGGTATCCGGGAGTTGCACAATCTCATGGTCTAAGGAAATGATACTTGACATTAGAAAAGCTTTAGCATACGAACTACACGATCTTTGTGCTAGGCTTAGGATTGGGTCTTGTCCATCACATCATTCTCCTAATGATGTGATCCCGTTATCAATGACATCCAATGTCCATGGTTAGGAAACCGTAACCATCTATTGATGAACGAGCTAATCAACTAGAGGCTTAGTAGGGACATGGTGTTGTCTATGTACCCACACATGTATCTGAGTTTCCTATCAATACAATTATAGCATGGATATTAAACGATTATCATGAACAAGGAAATATAATAATAATAACTAATTTATTATTGCCTCTAGGGCATATTTCCAACACTCCAGCCTCCATGGGCTCCTGTTCATCCAACCTCCACCGCGCGCTACTCCACCGGCTATTGTTCAACCACCCCTCCACCGTCTACTATTCATCTAGCCCTCCACCGTCTACTGTTCATCCAACCCTCCACACCATGGGGTCCTGTTCAACCACCCCTCCACGGCCACCCCTCCACCGTCTACTGTTCATCCAGCCCTCCACACCACAGGGTCCTGTTCATGCAGAGGCAATGCCACCGCTCACTGTTCATCCAAACCCCCCTCAATGCTCACTGTTCATACAATCGATTGGCTTCAGTTAGCAGCAGTAGCGAAGGAATCGCTCCATCGGGTTCAGTTAACAGCCATCGATCGATCGCTCGGGTTCAGTAATGCGTAGCCTGCAATGCAATCACTCGGTTCAGTTAGAGCCGAACGCCTCACTCAGGTTCAGTTAGAGCCAATGCCTCGCACACACGCGCATACGTGTATGAGAGAAACACGCATCGCTCAGCCCCCGACCTCCCACCGTAACCAGCAACTCCCTGAAATTTTCCTCCCCCTCGCTTCTACCACGGTTTTTTCCGTCATAGACGGCCCAAAGAATGTCATGCAGCTGCGTCTCCGGCCCACCCAGGACGAAAAGCCCATTTTCTATCATGATTTTTTGTCATAGAAGTAGGAGCCCACCACATCTATGATGATACCAGGTTTTGTCACAATTATCGTCATAGAAGTGTCATATGTATGACAAGAATTTTTTTCGTTCGGCCCAAAATGTCACGGATGTGTCTTTTTTTTGTAGTGACAGGAGCATGGTAGCGCATGAGTTTATTGTTTAGAATGATGATAAGATGCTCCTGCATTACCTGAGATTTAATAAGAAAAACAATGAGGTTATTACCCTGCCTACACCTTCCTTGTTTGATTTAACTGCAGGGCACTACCTTGTCTCGCCGGAAGCGGTGTACGCATACCGAGGCCAGACATCAGCTCCAGAACCTGAGCTGGAACCACCACTGGACCCTTATCGTCCATCATCTTATCAGTGGAATCCGGAGGAGATCGCTAACCGGTGGCAGTACGAGGACACTTCTCAGTATACTGGGGAGAGTAGCCGCTATCCATGTCCATAAACCAACTTAGGCCAAAAGCCTAATCTTGGGGGAGTACGTATTTCCCATCGACTTTACATTCATGTCCACACACTATTCTAATCGTCGGTGCTCATAGTATTTCATTGTACTATCCATGCTAGTTTAAATTCTTTTTCTAGTTTTCCTCTTGTGTGTTTGATAAACCTTATAAAAAACCAAAAAATTAGTTAGTCTAATTTTCATGCCTATAGTAGAAATAATCAAAAAGAAAACCCAAAAAGATTTCTTGTTCTTCTTTTACTTGTTGGGAGCTTTCCCGTGTAAATAGTTCTATTTCTTTTTCCTTTCTCTGGGGGTCAAGAGTAGAACACCATATTGAAAATGTTTAGTGGCTCTCTTATGCATGATTGTTGATTTAATTTAGAGCCCATAGTACCTTGTCTTCTCTCTTGAAATGAATGCTTGCAGATTCCAGCTTAGTCCAATGCACGTGCACTCTTATTATTATACACATCGTTCGGTTGTGCAAGTGAAAGGCAATAATGACGATATATGATGGACTGATTGAGATGAGAGAAGCTGGTATGAACTCGACCTCTTTTCTTTTTGTAACTATGATGAGTTTGCCATTCCCGATTCAGCTTATTATGAATAAACATGTTTGCAATGACATTTAGAGATTATAGTTGCTTATGACATGCTTAATTAGCTATGAGTGTCGGGGGTTGGGTACGACATATGCCAAAGGATGGCTTATCATGGTGGGAGCGAGTAGAACATCGCCGGTGCCCGGAAGCGGGATGAGGTGAAGACATGCACGACGGCGGAACTTACCCAGCTTCAAGGCTCTCTGAGGAGATAACACCCCTAATGCTGCTCTGCGGGGTCTCCGCATGATCACTATGGCAAAGTGGTTACAATGGTGCTCCTGGAGCTGTTTCTGGAGGTAGGAGAAGGCAAGGCTAGCTTCTCCTTCCTGTGATCTAAGGTATATTCCTCTTTGGGTCCAAACCCTTTGCATGGGCTTCCCGGGGGGTTTATATAGGCCTACCCCCCAGGGGTACAACAATAATCGGGCTGGGCGCGGGTCCCAGACGTCTGTCTCTCAGGCCGTCGTCCTTCCTGCCGACTACTGGGGCCCGCCGACTGGCGGGCCCCACGGACAGGCCGGATACTGTAGTGGTACTCCTGATGACGCTGGCTTGGTCATGCGGTCATGGCTACAGCGCCGTAGTCTGGTGTGCGTTCACTGTCGCCATTCCCCATCTTGTCTGGTTGATGGCATGCGGGGCCCGGGGGAGGGGTCGGCCGACTCCAGGGGGCCGACTCCCACGGGTCCGTCTTCCAGGGCACCCATGCCGTCTTCTGTCTACCCACTGACAGGCGGTCCCGCCGCCTTTGGGTCGTACGGGCTGGCGTCGTGGGCACAGGGTACCGCCTACTGTGGCTGAGGTCAGGGTCGGCATGGCAACAGTGTCGTGCCTCGCCGGAGATCTCCAGCGATACGGCTCACTGTAGCCATCCCACCCCCTGGTAAGCGGGGGGGACGGCCATGCCGTGGCCGTACCCCGCCCCGTCCTTCGAGGCGAGGGTGGAGTCGCGGGCCGACTCCCCATAGCCGGCCTCTCTGGAGGTTGCCGGCCAGGAGTCGGCTTATCTTGGAGTCGCCATCTGGAACTCGGCTTATCGTGGAGTCGTCTCTGGGACTCGGCATATCTTGGAGTCGTCCCTGGGACTCGACATATCTTGGAGTCGTCCCTGGGACTCGGCATATCTTGGAGTCGTCCCTGGGACTCGGCATGAGGGGCGCGGCCTGCCCCGATGTCTTGAAAGGTTCTGGGACTCGGGTTGGCCTACCCGTGGCCCATTACTCCGACAGTAGTCCCCGAAGCTGGTGAGGCTCTGCGGACACTGCATCGTGGGGCTTCAACAGTTTCAGTCTTCCGGGAGTGGATTCTGGGCTTCGGCTGCCGTCTTCCTTCGGGCCGACTATCCAAAGTCGGGTTTGCGGAGGGCCGCCGCGCCACGTAAAGAGATCGAAAGTCGTGGCGGGAGACCAGGCGGCGTGCCTGATACGCTTCCCCATGGCCACCAGCGCGGTCCTATTGCGTGGCGCCACGCGGCGGGGATAGTCTGCCTACCCACGCGAGCAACGGGACGGGCCGTCAGGCGGGGCCCGCCACTACCGCGCCTCGGCACACGAACGGATCCGTTGCGGCCGGGCGGACGGTTGGGTTTCCCACGTCATTACTGCGCGCAGTAACTTCGTGGGGTAAATCGTGGGGGGTGTGGGGTCCTGCGTGCAGTTAATCCCACTCCTGCCCCATCGGCTTCTCAGCCCTCAAGGCTATAAGTAGGCGGGGGGGTGGAGCGGCAAGCACGCGCGCCCATCTCCCTTGCTCCCCCACCTCCTCTTGCCTCCTTCCCTTCCTCTTGCCGCCGTCGAGCGAAAATACCCCACACCAACAGCGATGAGCTCTTCCTCCGCCGCTGCGGTTCCTGCCGTGCGCTCCGGCGTGTGGGACGGCTCGGAGGTGGATGATGACCATATCGAGTTCCTCCGCCGGACGCGCCGCCTTCCCGGCACAGACCTCGCGCGCGCCCGCGCCGCGCCGGAGGGGGAGATTCAGCCGGCGCCGGAGGAGGGCGAGCGGGTCATCTTCCGCTCGCACCTCATGCGCGGCCTGGGGCTGCCGGCGAGCGGCTTCTTCCATGCCTTCCTAGAGTTCCACGGGATCCAGCCGCACCACCTCACCCCAAACACGATGGTGCTGCTGTCCGCCTTCGCCACTCTGTGCGAAGGCTTCCTTGGCGTCCTCCCAACCATCGAGTTGTGGGGAGAATTCTTCTCGTCCAAGCTCGGCATGCACGTCGCCGGCGTGCCGGCTCAATGCGGCGCCTTCATCGCGATGCGGCGGTCGACAGCCGACAATCCTTTCCCCGCCATCGCGCTGATCAAATCAGTGAAGATGTGGCAGCGGTCGTACTTCTACGTGAAGAGCGTCGCCCCCGACGGGGATTGGGTCAACCTGCCGCCTTACGAAGCCGACGCACCGGCTGGGAGGCTTCCCAGCTGGTCTCATCGAGCCAAGACGTTGACTCCCGTCGGAGCCGCCATCGTGGCGCGGCTCCGAGTTCTGACGCAGGCGGAGGGCCTCGTTGGCGCCGACTTGCTGGCCGCCTTTGTGGTGCGCCGAGTCCTCCCTCTTCAAGGTCGGCCTCATCTGATCAGTCAGATGAGTGACCACTGGGACCCGAGTCAGATGTGCACCAGGGAAATGCCCCATGTAGATGTGGCAAACATGGTGAACCACATCGCGAACTGCGAGTTCGGGGAGGACTTGCAGTTCGGCAAGGAGCCGTACTCGCGCGCCAACCCCCCTCCAGTGGTAAGTCGCATCTTTTTATCGCTTCTGTCTTCTTCGTAGCCGACTCCGACTTCTGATTTTCATTGGTTTCTCTAAATTAGAACCCCCTCATGCAGCCCGCGGTCGGTGTCACGAGGCTGCCCCGCGAGTTCATCCCCGACCGAGCAGAGAGCGACGTTGACGACCCCGACTTGGGGGCGGCGGCGATGGAAGCCGACGCCAAAGGCGGGGGAGGAGGAGCGAGAGGCGGCTTCAGGCCCTCGGCCACCTTCGCCGACTGGCCTAATGACGATGCCGAAGGGGAAGTCGTCCCACGCCACCAGCCAAGGGTCGGCCCATCGGGCGCGGGTTCCTCCGCCGGCCTGGCTGGCCAAGGCGGCTTGAAGAGGCGCCAGCTTGGGCCGAGTTCATTCGGCGGCATGCCGAAGAAGCTCAAGGGGGCGGCCGCCGTGACCAGGCGGGAGGAGGCGGCCGCGAGGGCCAACCACTTCCGCAAGGAAGTGAAGAGGCCGCCGCTAGTTTCTGCGTAAGCGTTCCTTCCTTTGTCCTTATTCTCCCTCGGTTAATCTCGTCCGAGTTTCTCTTTTTCATTCCTTTTTTGCTTTAGGGCTCCCCTTTCCCTTGAGAGGGTCGTCGCCCCCTCCGTCATGCGGTCGGCAGAGACATCTGCCAACACTCAGCGGATTGACCCCGCCGCCGACCTCCAGGAGGCGACGGAGCGAAACGCGCGGGAGAAGCACTACGAGGAGGAGGCCGCCCGCTTGGAGAAGGCGGAGGCCGAAAAGGCGGCGGCCTCCGCCCAGAAAAAACTGGAGGAGAACGAAGCCGCCGTCGCAGCAAGGCAGCGAGCCGAGGAGGCCGCGCACCGCCAGTCGGCGCTGTTTGTCACCCCACTGTCCTCGGCGCTGCCGCCCCTGGAGTTCACGGGGCAGACTGGAGAAGCCGGCGCCGAGAATCCCATCGTGGAGAAGGAGAGCGGCGAGGCCTCCATGTCGGACACGCTCGTGCCGCCACTGCCGCCTCCACCGCCATCTGGGAGATCGCACGGCAAACAGCCGGCGGGCCCGCCGGAGCCGCCGACTACAGACGAGTCGGAGGCGAGACTGCTTCTCCAAGTCGCCTCACCGGTGCGCCGCCGTCTTGAGAGGGCGACCTCGGCGCCACAACCCCGGGAGACTGGCGCCGCCAGCTCAGCAACCCCAGACGCCGAGGCGACAAGCGCCACACCAATTAGGTGGTTGCGCGGAGGCGGCACAGGGCCGCTGAACCAAGCGCTTCTGGACGTCCAGGCGAAGCTGCGCGCTGAAGGCGACGCCCTTCAAACTTGCACCAGGGCGCATCTGGCAGCTCGAACGGCCGTCTGAGTATGTTTCCTTCTTCTTTTTGATTCTTGTTTTTCTCTGTGGGGGCGCGCCAGCGCACCCACTGGGTGTAGTCCCCGAGTTTCGGGCCGGCTGCTGAGCAGGCGGTTCGGAACTCCCTCTGGCGAGTTCCAAATATTAACTTTGTCTTAAATGATTATTGCAGGAGTATCACAACCTCCGCGCTACCGCCTTCAACCGTAATGTTGAGGAGTTAGGCAGGCGGACTGCCGACTTGTCGGAGAGCCGGGGTGAGTCCTTCTTCTTTCTCGCGGGGGCGCGCTAGCGCACCCGCGGGCTGTAGTCCCCGAGATTCAGGCCGACTGCTGAGCAGTCGGGCCGGATCTTCTCAGCGACTTTCTTTGTTGATGACTTATCTTCTTTCGTCTTTTTTCTTCTTCAGGGGCCACTGCCGCTCTTTAGCAGCAGCTGGGCGAGGCCAATACCGCCTTGCGCGCCAAGGAGAAGGAGTGCGGCAAGCTTGCCGCAGAGCGCGACCTGCTGGCTGCGCAGCTGGCCGAGTAGAAGGAGCTGCTCAAGAAGGCGCAGGACGAGGCCGAGAAGAAGGAAACCGCTCTCCTGGCCGAGTTCGAGAGCGAGTGCTCCTCCTGGACTGACAGGGAGGCGATACTGACCTCCGGCTTCCACGAGATCGAGGACATCATCGATGGTGAGTTTCTTTCCTTTCTTCGAGCTTCTGACTATAGGTCGAGCCGATTTCTGGTTTTTTTTCGACTCACTTCTTTTTTGTCTTGGCAGACTTCTTTCCTGGCCACTCGCAGGTAGTCACTCTAGCCATCGAGGCTGATCGCGAGCTGCGGAGGGCAAGCGGCGCGGAGATCGCCGCTAACGCCCCCCGAACCATCGATGAGCAGCTTCTGAGCATCGAAGCCTGTCTTCGTCCGGCCCACCGGCTAATGCGCCAGCTTCAGCGTGCCGGCACCCAGGCGGTTGCCGCTCTGTGGCCAGACATGCCAGCCCTGCGCACCGCCAGTCGGACTGCCGACTGGCTGGAGGTCGCTGTTGGCCGTCTTGAAGCTTGGAAGGGTTCCTCGGCCCGGGCCGGGGTGCGCCGGGCCTTGGAATTCGTCAAGGCATGGTATCCGGGGCTAGACCTGGACCGGCTGGCCACGTTCCGTTCAGAGGCCCAGGCAGAGTTGGTGGCAGTGGAGGGTGCCCTTATTGAACGTGCGGCGGCGATTGCCGACTACACGGACACCAATGTCTTCATCCCCGAGCGGGCTGCAGGCGGCGAGGAGGTGCCGCCAGAGTGGTTCGGGATGAACCCGGACTTCGGCGAGGACTCGGCGGAGGTGATTGACTCCAACACCAAGGAGGAAGACGAGGCGGAGGACGAAGGCGAGAGGGAGGTGCCAGAAGATGGAGCGGTCGGTCAGCCTCAGCTCGACCGCGCCTCCAGCAACGAGCCGCGTCCAAAGAAGGCGACTGCCGCTGGAGGCGATCAGACTGAGACCGCCCAGCCAACCACCCCGGTGCCTGACACCGCCATCTCCTCCGATCCTCCGATCCCAGATGCCGCCTCCTAGGCTGCCGTTTTCGCCTCTGCTTTATCTGTCTTAGTAATCTTTTGGAAAACTTTGTTAAATTCGAATAGTTCCACCCGCGGGGTGTATCTTGAACTTCTACTCGAAGATTCAGCCAAGGGCCTATGTAAATATTTATCCGAGTTCTATCTTTCCTTGCTTACTGCTCTTTAGGCTTTTCCCTTTGCCGCCTTCCTTTAGTCGCTGCCTTGCCAGTCGGACAGCCGCTCTGCGACTGTCGCTTGGTCAAATGCATGGCAACTTTGGGAAGGCAAGTACTCGGCTGTTTAGAGTCTCTTTTAGCAAGTCGGATAGAAAGCGGCAATCCGACTACCCAAGAGTCGGCCGTCCTTGATAGAGGCTAGTAGAAGCCATTTTTACGCTATGTTTGTGCTTTGGGTCCTTAGCCATTTTTCGTGTGGGCGCCCGCTCTTCCTCACTCCTGGCCACCAAACAGTCGCTTCTGCGAGCTGCGGCTTTGTCAGGAGACGGATTAGGCACCGCACACTACTTGTCTGACTGCGGGAAGCTCCTCATAGCGCGAGGCGGTGAGTCCCCGGGCCGACTAGTCGGGCCCGGTGCCAAGCGGCTTTTAACAAAGAGTAACATACTCGAAGGCATAATTCTTATCATACAGATAACAAGAAGGGCAGTCCCCGAGCTCGTCTCGGGGGGGGGCCAAAGTCTTAGTACTTCAATACAAAGGGGTCGCGTGATACATACTGCATCAACTGTAAAATCTTCGAAGAAGATTTGCGTTCCATGGGCGCTCTGTCTCTTTGCCGGAGTCGTCCCTCTTGCGCGCTTGGGGCTTCTGAGCATCGATCAGGTAGTAGGAGTCGTTTCCCAGCACCTTGCTGATGATGAAGGGGCCTTCCCAAGGCGCCGACAGCTTGTGTTGGCCGGCTGTTCGCTGGATCAGTCGGAGCACAAGGTCGTCCTCTTGGAATGATCTTGGCCTGACCTTCCTGTTGTAGTATCGACGCAGACTCTGCTGGTAGATGCTGGACCGGCTGAGTGCCAACAGCCGGCCCTCTTCCAGCAGATCGACGTCGTCTTGCCGTGCTTCTTCTGCTTCTTCCTCGGTGTACATGGTGACTCACGGGGAGTCGAATTATATGTCCGTCGGGATGACGGCTTCGGCACCGTAGACGAGGAAGAAGGGTGTGAAGCCGGTTGACTTGTTTGGAGTCGTGCGCAGACTCCAGAGGACGACCGGCAGTTCCTCAAGCCAGCAGCCGGCCGACCGCTCCAGCGGCACTACCAGTCGAGGCTTGATGCCGGATAAGATGAGGCCATTTGCCCGCTCCACCTGGCTGTTTGACTGCGGATGGGCAACAGACGCTAAGTCCAGTCGGATGCCCTGCGTCGCGCAGAAACGGGCCAAGGCGCCTTTGGCAAAATTTGTGCCATTATCGGTGATGATGCTGTGCGGGATGCCGTACCGAGTCGTGATGTCGGCGATGAAGGTCACTGCAGTCGGACCATTTAACTTCTTGATGGGTTTCACTTCTATCCACTTGGTGAACTTGTCCACTGCGACAAGTAGATGAGTCAAGCCACCTCGTGCCGTCTTGAATGGTCCCACCATGTCCAGGCCCCAGACTGCAAAGGGCCAGGCGATGGGGATAGTCTTGAGTGCAGAAGCTGGCTGAAGTGGCTTGGAACGGAAAATCTGGCACCCTTTGCACTTTTGGACTAACTCTTTGGCCTCTTCCAGGGCAGTTGGCCAGAAGAAACCGTGCCGGAAGGCTTTGGCGACGAGTGCCCTTGAGGCCGCGTGGTG
The DNA here is from genome assembly GCF_018294505.1 of Triticum aestivum. Lineage (NCBI taxonomy): Eukaryota > Viridiplantae > Streptophyta > Magnoliopsida > Poales > Poaceae > Triticum > Triticum aestivum. Next base: position 548,858,368 of record NC_057807.1, read on the forward strand.
GCCGCACTCGCCTTCGTGGACGTCTCTGAGAATTGCTTGGCCTTGTTCTGCCTCGACGCAGCGTTGGTAGACACCAGTGACGCTGCGCCTGACTAGCTCTCTGTTGACTATGGTATAAGCTGCTGCTCGGCGTTGCACTTGCCGAGCCAAGTTTTCATCGGTTGGCAACTCTCTGTTTACTAGGAACTTGAGAATGGGCTGGGCCCATGAGGGTGCTGCTATTTCTTCAATTGCTACTAGTGTGACTTGGACAAGGGCGGCTGGGCTGGGAGGCGGCGGGTTGGAGTCCGCAGCCACTTGCTGACTTGACGAAGTCCCCGGGCCGACTGGAGCAGTCCCCGGGCCAAGTTCTGGAGTCTTTGGTCTTGTCACCGCAGTCCCCGGGCCGGGCTCTGAAGTCCCCGGGCCAGTTTTGACTGTGGTTTTCTTGGAGTCTGATTTGGCTTCTTCGGGTGGCGCCGGCACAAAGATTGAGTCTGATTCTGGTGACGGCTTGATAGACGGCTTGAGGAGGCGCCGAAGGGCGATGCCGGATGGTATTGCTTGGCGGGTGGAGCCGATCCATGCCAAGGCGTCTGCTTGGTCGTTGTCGTTCCTTGGCACGTGGAGGAACTCGCATCCCTCGAAGTATCCGCTGAGTTGCTGCACAAGGAATCGGTAGCTTGCCATGTTTGCGTCCTTGGCATCCCAATCGCCAGATGATTGCTGGACCACCAAGTCAGAGTCGCCATAACACAGGATCCGGCGAATGCCGAGCTCTTTGGCAAGCCGGAGCCCGTGGATGAGCGCCTCATACTCGGCCACATTGTTGGAGGCGGCGAAATGGATCTGCAGCGCATATTTGAGCTTGTCACCCTTGGGGGAAGTGAGGATGACGCCGGCTCCCAGGCCGGTGCGCATCTTGGAGCCATCAAAGTGCATCCGCCAATGGGTGGAGTCGGGCACTGGCGGCAGATACTGGGTCTCAGCCCAATCGACGAGGAAGTCGGCCAGCGCTTGTGACTTGATGGTGGTGCGGGGCTCGTAGTAGATGGTGTAGGGAGCCAAGTCGATGGCCCATTTGGCCACTCAGCCGGAAGCGTCTCGGCTTCCGATGATCTCGGCAAGTGGGGCTGTGCAGACCATAGTGATTGGATGCTCTTGGAAATAAGGCTTCAATTTCTTGGCGGCAAAATGCACGCCATAGCACATCTTCTGGTAGTGGGGGTAGTTCTGCTTGGAGGCCGACAGTACCTCGCTCAGGTAATATATCGGTCTCTGGACCGGTAGCGCCTTGCCTTCCTCCTTGTGCTCGACTAAAATGACGGTGCTGACTACCCGGCTGGTGGCGGCAATGTATAGGAGCATGGGCTCTTTGGGAGTCGGAGCCGCCAGCACAGAGGGAGTAGTCAACATCTTCTTCAGTTGGAGAAAGGCCTCGTCCGCCTTAGGATTCCACTCAAAATAGGTTGTCTTCTTCATGAGCTGGTATAGGGGGAGAGCCTTCTCTCCCAGCCGACTGATGAATCGGCTGATGGACACCAAACAGCCGGTGAACTTCTGCACATCTAACAGTCGTCTGGGTGCTTCCATCCTCTCGATGGCCTTGATCTTCACAGGGTTGCACTCTATGCCGCGTTCGGAGACCAGGAAACCAAGGAGCTGGTCGGTTGGTACTCCAAAGACGCATTTCTCGGGGTTGAGCTTGATCTGGAATCGGCGTAGATTCTCAAAGGTTTCCTTGAGGTCTTCCAGCAGGGTTCCACACTTCTCCGTCTTCACCACTACATCATCCACATAGACGTGGGCGTTTTGGCCGAGTTGCTTGAGGAGGCACTTTTGCATGCAACACTGAAAGGTGGCGCTGGCATTCCTCAAGCCGAACGTCATGGTCAGGTAGCAGAAGGCACCAAACGGCATGATGAAGGCGGTCTTTAGTCTGTCAGCCGGGTTCAGCTTGATCTGGTGATATCCTGAATATGCATCTAAGAAACTCAACAGCTCGCATCCGGTCGTGGAGTCTATCACCTGATCAATTCTCGGCAAGGAAAATGGGTCCTTGGGGCAGGCTTTGTTGAGGCTTGTGTAGTCAATACACATCTGCCACTCCTTGTTCTTCTTCAGCACCAGTACTGGGTTTGCTAGCCACTCTGGAAAAACACTTCTATGATGAAGCCGGCTGCCAGGAGCCGGGCTATTTCTTCTCCAACAACTCTTCTCTTTTCTTCTGACAGGCGGCGCAAGGGCTGCCTGACGGGCTTCATATCAGATCGGACATGTAATTTGTGCTCGGCGAATTCCGTCGGTACACCAGGCATGTCTTTGGGGGACCATGCGAAGATGTCTCGATTCTCACGGAGGAAATCGACGAGCTCACCTTCCTATTTGCTGTCAAGGCTTATGCCCATGACAGCGTACCTCTCTGGGTGCTCCGGGTCCAACGGTATCTTCTTCGTTTCTCTGGCCGGCTTGAATGATCCTTCTGCTTCCGACTCCTTGGGGTCGGGCGACAACTCAGGCTGCTTGCCAGCCATCACCACGACCCAATCAAGAAGCCGTTTCTCAGCTGCGATCACCAAGGACTCGGCCAGCCGACTGCTCTCGGCCGCGCAAGCAGATGACTTTCTGTAGTCGCCGGCTACGGTTAGAATCCCCTTGGAACTCGGCATCTTCATCTTGAGGAAGGCGTAGTGGGGGACGGCCATGAACTTGGCCAGAGCTGGTCGGCCAAGCAACGCATGGTATGGGCTTTCAAGGTCCACCACCTCAAACCAGATTGGCTCTCGGCAGAAATGATCTTTGTCCCCAAAGAGGACGTCTATCAGGATCTTGCCGATTGGTGAGCAGGAAAGGCCAGGAACAATGTCGTGGAACACAGTCCGGCTGCTCTGAAGCTGTCTTCGCTTGATTCCTAACTTCTCCATCGTATCCTTGTACAGGATGTTGATACTATTGCCTCCGTCTATCAGCACTCGCGAGAAGCGAGCGGCCCGCCTATCTGTGGCGAGTGTGGCGCCTAAGACCAAGGCGTAGGAGCCTGGACTCGGCATCACCTCTGGGTGATCGGCTCTGCTCCAACTGATGGGCCTCTCGGACCAGTGCATGAATTCTGGAGTGCTTGACGCGACTGCATTCACCTCTTGTTGTTGTTGGCGCATGCTGCGCCGGTCGTCTGCCACACTGGTGAACACCACATAGGCTCCATGCTCATCTGGGAACTCGTCTTGTATCGCGCCGACTGGCCTGACAGCCGGCTGCTGGGGCGGCTGTGGCGGGGGCGGCCCAGCAGGCAGGGGAGGGAGTAGGCCGTCTCCCTTGGCGATTCTGGTCAGCCAGTGGCATTTCCGGGTGGTGTGGTTTGACGGCTTCGCGTCGCTGTGGAACTTGCAGGGGCCATCCAGGGTCTGCTTGTAGGAGAAGGCCGGCAACCAATTGGACTTGCCGCCCCTCTGCCGCTTCGCCGGAGGCGGTCCCTCCGGCTGTTGGTCTTCGACTGTCGCCACTTGCCGGCTGTTGGAGGCCGGCTGCGGGGCCTTGCGCTTGTGGTCGTTCTGCTGTTGCCGCCGACTGGGGTCCCCAGCCGGAGTTCTTGGAGCCTGAGGAGCGACTTTGCCAGTCGCGCTGACTTGAATCTCCGCCTTCATGGAGGAGTCGGCCGTGGCGTACTTGTCCGCCGTGATCAGTAGTTCATCGAGGGTCTCCGGCTCATTGCAGAGAAGTTTGTGCTTGAGGAGGGTGCCTTCTCTGCACCCAGCAGTAAAGTACTTGATAGCCTGCACCTCGTGCACGCCTTCGCAGGAGTTCCAGAGCTCGCCCCAGCGCGTGAGGTAGTCGTGAGTGGATTCGTTGGGGCCTTGCACGCACAAGGAGAGTTGGCGAGGCTTGGGAGGTCGCTTGTACGTGCTTGTGAAGTTGCGGACGAAGGCCTCGGTGAAGTTGACCCAGCTGTTAATGCTGCGAGGCTTTAGACTGTTCAACCATGTCCGGGCCGAGCCCTGGAGCATGAGTGGGACATATCTTACGGCAACACGCTTGTTGCCGTTCGCTATATTGACGGCGGTGGAGTAATCGATCAGCTAGTCCTCCGGCTTCACAGTGCCGGTATATTTGGGCATGTCTCGGGGGAGCGTGAACCCTTTGGGGAAGGGCTCATCTCGGATGTAGGGTCCAAAGCAGGGTGGACCCAATTCGTCTTCTTCTTCCAGCGCTAGGGACCGGTGGAGTCGGTCGATCCGGTGGCGGGCGTCGTTCTCTCCGACTCCCTCTCGGCGGCCGAGACGGTCGCCGAGAGTCGGATGTTCCACGGGCGGCGGGGAGACTCGCCTTTCTCTGCAAGGAGGGGGAGGCAGATAGTCGTCCCGCCGTTCCACCGCTTTGGGGCGGCCGTCTTGGTCGCGCTCGATGGTGATGCGAGTCCGACTGTGGCTAACAGCCGGCTCCTTGTCCTTCTTTCCGCGGGCCCTGCCAGTCAGCATCCGGGACGTCGCGCCTTGGTCTCGGCGGGGTGGCGGGTCGTCGTTTTGTCGCTGCGGCGCCTCTGCGCGGCAGCCGGCTTCGTTCTGCGCGGCAGCCGCGTCGAGGAGCTGCTGAACTCGCTCCGTCATCATGCGGCGCTCTTCGCCCTCGAAGTTGTCGAGCTCGTCTGCCGCCGCCTGGGCGGCGCGGATGTTCTCCGCGGGCGTGGCATACACAGGGCGATCAGCCCCGAACAGATTGGCGATTGCCACGCCGTGTTGCTGGACCGCGCCTAGGCGGCTAGGCCTAGTCGGAGCCGGCGAGCCGCCCACGGCGTGATCCATCTCGCGTTGGTAGGCTTCTGACAAGCGCCTCATGCTTGCCAACTTCTTCGCGCCCTCGATAAGCTGGAGGCGGCGTGCCTCCAACGTCTCGGCGTCCGCGTCTCCCGGAATCGGCGCGGTGAGGTCTCGCAGAGCCGCGTCGAGCGGGTCGTGCGCTCCTTCACCAGAACGCTCGCTGTGATCGAGGATGAGAACTTCCGTGATGGTGCTTCCGTCGCTCCCCGCGTAAGGGAGAGGCTCGTCGTAGACCACCACGTTGGTGGGAAATGCGTCGAGCGACGCCGTGTCTAAGTCGACCAGCATCGGGTCGGTGGATCCTATGGACTCCAGGTCCACGGCAGGCTCGCCGGCGACGTGGAGTTGGTCGAGGAGACCCGTGAGGAGGCTCTCGGGGCCGCTCGTGCCTGCGTCGAACGCATGCTCGTCGGAGAGGCCAACCTCACCAATAAGCTCGGCGAGGCTGCTGGCCGAGCAGGCGATGTCAGCGCCGCGCAGCGCGTCGGTGCAAACTCCATCTGGTGTGCCGGGCTGGCTGCACTCGCCAGGGAGGAAAAGGGTTCCTGTCCAAAGCAGATCTCCAGACGACGGTGCACCTCGCCCCACGGTGGGCGCCAAATGTCGGGGGTTGGGTACGACATATGCCAAAGGATGGTTTATCATGGTGGGAGCGAGTAGAACATCGCCGGTGCCCGGAAGCGAGATGAGGCGAAGACATGCACGCCGGCGGAACTTACCCAGCTTCAGGGCTCTCCGAGGAGATAACACCCCTACTGCTGCTCTGCAGGGTCTCCGCATGGTCACTATGGCAAAGTGGTTACAATGGTGCTCGTGGAGCTGTTTCTGGAGGTAGGAGAAGGCAAGGCTAGCTTCTCCTTCCTGTGATCTAAGGTCTATTCCTCTCTGGGTCCGAACCCTTTGCATGGGCTTCCCGGGGGGTTTATATAGGCCTACCCTCAGGGGTACAACAGTAATCGGGCTGGGCGCGGGTCCCAGCTGTCTGTCTCTCAGGCCGTCGTCCTTCCTGCCGACTACTGGGGCCCGCCGACTGGCGGGCCCCATGGACAGGCCAGATACTGTAGCGGTACTCCTGATGATGCTGGCTTGGTCATGCGGTCATGGCTACAACGCCGTAGTCTGGCGTGCGTTCACTATCGCCATTCCCCATCTTGTCTAGTTGATGGCATGCGGGGCCCGGGGGAGGGGTCGGCCGACTCCAACGGGCCGACTCCCATGGGTCCGTCTTCCAAGGCACCCATGCCGTCTTCTGTCTACCCACTGACGGGCGGTCCCGCCGCCTTTGGGTCGTACGGGCTGGCGTCGTGGGCACAGGGTACCGCCTACTATGGCTGAGGTCAGGGTCGGCATGGCAACAGTGCCGCGCCTCGCCGGAGATCTCCAGCGATACGGCTCACTGTAGCCATGCCAGCCCCTGGTAAGCGGGGGGGGGGGGGCAGCCATGCCGTGGCCGTACCCCACCCCGTCCTTCGAGGCGAGGCTGGAGTCACGGGTCGACTCCCCATAGCCGGCCTCTCTGGAGGTCGCCGGCCAGGAGTCGGCTTATCTTGGAGTCGCCATCTGGAACTCGGCTTATCGTGGAGTCGTCCCTGGGACTCGGCATATCTTGGAGTCGTCCCTGGGACTCGGCATATCTTGGAGTCGTCCCTGGGACTCGGCATATCTTGGAGTCGTCCCTGGGACTCGACATATCTTGGAGTCGTCCCTGGGACTCGGCATGAGGGGCGCGGCCTGCCCCGATGTCTTGAAAGGTTCTGGGACTCGGGTTGGCCTACCCGTGGCCCATTACTCCGACAATGAGTTATAATGGTTTACCTTGCGTGCCAACATGCTATTAAAATGATTGTGATATGGTATGATGAGATGGTATCCTCCTTTGAATGAATTGAGTGACTCGACTTGGCACATGTTCACGCATGTAGTTGAAACAAAATCAACATAGCCCTCACGATATTTATGTTCATGGTGGATTATATCCTACTCATGCTTGCACTTAGTGTAAATTAATTTTAATGCATGTTCATGACTGTTGTCGCTCACTTAGTTGGTCGCTTCCCAGTCTTTTGCTAGCCTTCACCTGTACTAAGCGGGAATAATGCTTGTGCATCCAAATTCCATAAACCCCAAAGTTGTTCCATATGAGTCCACCATACCTTCCTATATGCGGTATCTACCTGCCGTTCCAAGTAAATTTGTATGTGCCAAACTCCAAACCTTCAAATGAAATTCTGTTTTGTATGCTCGAGTAGCTCATGTTTCAACTAGGGTTGCCTGTATCTTCCATGCTAGGTGGGTTATTCTCAGGAGGAGTGGACTCCGCTCCTCATTCACGAGAAAGGGTCGGTAACCGGGATGCCCAGTCCCATGATCCAAAAAGATCAAAGCGAATCAATATAATTAAACAAAACTCCCCCAGGATTGTTGTTAGTTGGAGGCACTCGTTGTTTCGAGCAAGCCATGGATTGATGCTTGTTGGTGGTTGGGGGAGTATAAACTTTACCATTCTGTTTGGGAACCGCCTATAATGCATGTAGTATGGAAGATATAGCCATCTCATAGTTGTTGCGTTGACAGTGAAAGTATGCCACTCAAAATGTTATTCAATCTCTATTTTAAAATCGAGCTCTGGCACCTCTACGAATCCCTGCTTCCCTCTGCGAAGGGACTATCTATTTACTTTTATGTTGAGTCATCACCTTCTTATTAAAAAGCACCCGCTGGAGAGCACACTGTCCTTTATATGCATTCCTATTAGTTTATATAGGGTATGACTTGACTGGATCTCTTTTACCATGAATTACAATGTTTAGTCAGTCCTTGATCTTTAAAGGTGCTCTGCATTTATGTTTTGCGGTCTCAGAAAGGGCTAGCGAGATACCATTTTGTTATATCATATTATGACTGTTTTGAGAAAGTGTTGTCATCCGAGTTTTATTATTATCGCTCGCTAGTTGATTATGCCATTGATATGAGTAAGCATGAGACCTGAGTGTTATTGCGAATATGGTTAGTTCATAATCTTTGCTGAAACCTTGAATGCTGGCTTTACATATTTACAACAACAAGAGCAAACAAAGTTTGTAAAAGTTTTTCTTTATCACTTTCAGTTTGTCAACTGAATTGCTTGAGGACAAGCAAAGGTTTAAGCTTGGGGGAGTTGATACGTCTCCAACGTATCTACTTTTCCAAACACCTTTGCCCTTATTTTGGACTCTAACTTGCATGATTTGAATGAAACTAACCCAGACTGACGATGTTTTCAGCAGAACTGCCATGGTGTTATTTTTGTGCAGAAACAAAAGTTCTCGGAATGACTTGAAAATCCTTGGAGATAAGTTTTAGAAAATATAAAAAATACTGGCAAAAGATGAAGGCCAGGGGCCCCACACCCTGTCCACGAGGGTGGGGGGCGCCCCCCTATAGGGCGCGCCCCCCTGTCTCGTGGGCCCCCTGCTGCTCCACCGACCTCAAATCCAACTCCATGTATTTCTTTTCACGGAGAAAAAATTCAGAGAGGAAGTTTCATCGCGTTTTACGATATGGAGCCACCGCCAAGCCCTAAAACCTCTCGGGAGGGCTGATCTGGAGTCTGTTCGGGGCTCCGGAGAGGGGGATTCGTCGCCATCGTCATCATCAACCATCCTCCATCACCAATTTCATGATGCTCACCGCCATGCGTGAGTAATTCCATCGTAGGCTTGCTGGACGGTTATGGGTTGGATGAGATTTACCATGTAATCAAGTTAGTTTTGTTAGGGTTTGATCCCTAGTATCCACTATGTTCTGAGATTGATGTTGCTATGACTTTGCTATGCTTAATGCTTGTCACTAGGGCCCGAGTGCCATGATTTTAGATCTGAACCTATTATTTTTTCATGAATATATGCGAGTTCTTGATCCTATCTTGCAAGTCTATAGTCACCTATTATGTGTTATGATCCGACAACCCCGAAGTGACAATAATCGGGATACTTCTCGGTGATGACCGTAGTTTGAGGAGTTCATGTATTCACCAAGTGCTAATGCTTTGGTCCGGTACTCTATTAAAAGGAGGCCTTAATATCCCTTAGTTTCCACTAGGACCCCGCTGCCACGGGAGGGTAGGACAAAAGATGCCATGCAAGTTCTTTTCCATAAGCACGTGTGACTATATTCGGAATACATGCCTACATTACATTGATGAATTGAAGCTAGTTCTGTGTCACCCCATGTTATAGCTATTACATGAGGAATCGCATCCGACATAATTATCCATCACTGATCCAATGCCTACGAGCTTTTCATATATTGTGCTTCGCTTATTTACTTTTCTGTTGCTACTGTTACAATCACTACAATACTGCCATCATTACTATCTTTACCTTTACCACTGTCACCATTACTATCATACTACTTTGCTACTAAATATCTTGCTACAGATACTAAGTTATCCAGGTGTGGTTGAATTGACAACTCAACTGCTAATACTTAAGAATATTCTTTGGCTCCCCTTGTGTCGAATCAATAAATTTGGGTTGAATACTCTATCCTCAAAAGCTATTGCGATCCCCTACACTTGTGGGTTATCAGGCAGCAACAGTGGGAGCACGATGACAGTGGTGAGAATGCGTCAGCGGTGGGCGGGGCGGGGCACGCGAGATGCAGGCGCAAGCGATAGCAGTAAGAAGCAGCAGCGGTAGGCGGGCGCGTGGTGGGGCAAAATGAACAACAGGAACGAAGTGATGCTCATCGCGATGCTCGCAGGAGAGTCGGTGAAGCCAGGGGAGGCCAGAGTGAAGCAGATCGACGAAAATGGCGGCGATGGCAGCAGGTGAAGTCGGGGTCGATCCCAGCGATGCGAGGCCCTTCAGCTCGACCCTCTCCTTGCAGTAGACAAAGACGACGCCGGGGAAGCTCCAGGGCGTGTTGGTGTGGTGCGGGGATGTAGTTTGGCACGGGGACGACGACGACAAGGCGACGACCGCATGGTAAGGTGGGGGGTCGGGCGAAAAGGGGCGCGAGAGGGGGAATGGAGATGTCTAGGTTTTTGGTGAGTTGCAAGGGAAGCCTTGCAAGCCGTCGAGGAGCGGCGGATGGTCGCCATGCAACGGATCGGTGGCGTGGATGGGCGCACGGCATCCACATCGCTTCGGTGAACAGAGGAAAGGGATGACCCGGGGGTAGTTGGGCCAGGCATTACCGTGCACTGATGGCCCAAGTGCACAATGCGTCTTTGGCCCTTTTTCTTTTCTCCTTTTTTTATTTCTAGTCTATGTTAGAGATTTATTTGAGTGACCAAAAGATTTTAGCTAAATAAGAAACTTGGCCCAATAATACTAGGTGCTATTCTTGGACTGTAGAAAAAGTTGTGAATTTAATAGATATCGTGTGATTGTATTTTTAAAAGAAAAGAGCTATATGGGGTTGTTTTGGTCCTATCTTAAATTGGTTTGGAGCATTTAAATATCTTATAAAATGTTGGTTCTTATATGCTAATTACTTAGAGTAAATTTGCAACCCAACGAACATTTTTGCTTTACCGTTTGAAGAATTAATAATTTGATGTTATTTTAAATTTGAAATTGAATTATGTCTGGATCAATGTGAGGTTTAGGGAATTAATTGCGATCACTCGACACCATTAGTGTGTGGTTATTGTAGCTTAACTACCGGGGTGTTACAATAACACTTACACTTAACACACAGTTACACTATGCCTCGCGATCGCGATGGACGGTGACTGAGGCGCAGCGTCCGACACGACGAGCACAGAGTCTCGAGCGAGCGTACCTGCCGGCGCCACGACGAACTAGTTGCTAGCGTCACCGCCGCAGGGAATGTTTGTGCGGACGAGTATTGCGGCAGAGGACGTGGGGAAGAAATGCAGTGCATATCAGACCATGGTGACTGCGGTGGATGGTGATCGTGGCGTCGCGTCCGACACGATGAGCATGGAGTCATGTGTGAGTGACCTCGTCGGTGGCGCAACGAACTAGTTGCTAGCCTCGTCGCCGCAGAGAAAGTCCGCACAAAGACTGTAAATGCAGTGCTCGCGCCATGGCAGCGTCAGTGCAGTAGGATGAGAAAGAGGAGGCCGAGATGACCGACACCGAAAATGACTGCAGTGTAGTAGGATGTGGGCAAGGAGGTCAAGAGGAACGACGCCGGCGTTGAGATGAACGAATAGGAGGGCTCTAAGGCAGAGGATAGATGAGAAGAAATACAGTGTGCGCGTCATGGCGGCGTCAGTGCAGTAGGATAATAAAGAGAAGGCCGAGATGAACAACGGCGACGATGATGCCACTGCACCAAGATGTGAGAGAAACCATGTCGGCCTAGAGGAATGATTAAGCAGTGTCTTAAATCACACCACACATATGCATATGTGCAATCATGAGGAAGCTGTAAATCTTCTCATTTACGATTGTCGAAACAGAAAACTTGCAACACGAATGTTGTGTGGAACTGCGAGATTAGTGTCAGGACCCCGACTCAATGCCACATCGATCTAGCATGTAACACCTCATATCACTTTGCGGCCTCACGCACGGTATTCCCACGGGTGTCGCCTTACCTTTGCCCGGGACCGTTTGCGCCTTTTGGCACACGTATATGACAGTGTCGCTAGCATCCATATGATAAGGAGCCCGGGCTGACATGGCTAGTCGTAAACCCAAAGTGGCACAAACTTACAGGGACAGGCATCCATGACCCAGCATCGAACGTGTCGGTCATCAGCGAGTGAATCCAGGCTGTAGCACTGGGCTAGAAGGACTCCGGTGAACCGGGCTGTAGCGGGCTAACAGGACTCCGGTATTCATCGCGTGACATTTCCCCGAAGGGACAGACACATGATCGAAGAAGGACACATGCCGTCCAACCTAAGTGTTCCGGAGCAGTAGCAAGCTACCATGGCTCAATGGAAACACTAGGAGACATTTCCCGGTAAGAGAGGCTACTAAAGATAAACAACTAGATAGTCAGATCCCACACATACCAAGCATTTCAATAACATACACACAATATGCTCGATATGTGCAAATACAACATGGCATCACAACGAGACTCTACGACTCAAGTATTTATTCAATAGGCTCTGAGGAGCGAGATATTACAAACATGAGTCTCATGACCCAACATTCAGAGCATACAAATCAAAGCACAAGCGGAAGCTCAACATGTCTGAGTACAGACATCTATAAATGAAAAAGGCTGAGAAGCCTGACTATCTACCAGATCCTGCCGAGGGCACAAGATCGTAGCTGAGGTAACAAGCTAAACGTCGAAGTCCACGTGGAACTATTAGTGAGACTGAAGTCTCTCTGCAAAAACATAAATTAAGCAACGTGAGTACAAATGTACCCAGCAAGACTTACATCAGAACTAACTACATATGCATCATTATCAACAAAGGGGATGGTGGGGTTTAACTGCAGCAAGCCAGCTTTGACTCGGTGGCTATCCTGATCTACTATTGCAAGTAACTCTTTTGAGGTGGCGCACACGAGTCCACATATTCACCAACCAATACACCACTATGGATCCGCTCCCGTCTCCCTACGAGAACGCCATCCATAGCACTCACGCTTATCTTGCGCATTTTAAAGTATCCACTTTCACTTGTCTATGAACTGATATAAGCAACCCAGAAGTCCTTTTCCGCGGACACGGCTATTCGAATAGATAATGTTAACCCTGCAGGGGTGTACTTCTTCACACACGCTCTCACCACTTACCGCCGTTTACACGACATGTACTCGGCAACCTTCAAGCGGAAGCCCAATGTGGGTGTCGGCCACGGCCTACCTAAACACTCAAGTCTCTAGTCCAGGTTTATCGCCTATTCGGGTTCCATCCATGAGGAGATCCGGCCGGAGTTTCGCTCACAGCCCCAAACGATGTGAACAGGGTTCCGTGACACCAAACGGGCGCCCGGTATACCGTGCCACGTGCCTACCGCATCACAGCCCACCCCTCCGGTCAGCGCTGCCCACGGCCTCCAGCATACTACAAACACCAGAAACTACTTGCAACTCCTGGACAGAGGACAAGGGTGATTAAGAAGCCGAGAGGGTCCATTGGTTTCGGGCCCAATGCGTGGTAGTAGCTGAATCATGGATCACAAACACAGAACTCAGTTCCTGAGGACGGCTGCAATGAGACAACCCACCATGTACTCCTACATGGCCTCTCACCACTACCTTTACCAAATCGTGTTCACACACTTAGCTCACACACAATAGGACATGTTCACACACCTCTGATTCATTCCCGATGAATCAGACCTGACACAACTCTAAGCAGTAGCAGGCATGACAAACAAGCAAGAATGAGTAGGCACAACAGGGCTCAAACAACTCCTACTCATGCTAGTGGGTTTCATTTATTTACTGTGGAATGACAGGTCATGCAGAGGATAAAGGGGTTCAGCTACCGCAGCAAGTAACAGATGAATCGTTGTTGTCCTAATGCAGTAAAAGAGAGCAGGAGCGAGAGAGTGGGATTATATCGGAATGAACAAGGGTGTTTTGCTTGCCTGGCACTTCTGAAGATAGTATAGTTCTTCATCGGTGTCAACGATCACATCGTCGGTACAACATCTATCGAGGGGGAACAACACCGGCAAACACAGAAGAAACATGATCAATGCAATGCACAATATGATGCATGCTATGACATGGCAATATGAATGTGTTTTGGGCTAATGCACCTAGCTATGATTTAAATGAAGTTGGTTTGAATACATGATTCAAATTCCAACTCCATATATGGTTATTTAAATGCCCTTTATTTGTTTTGTCCAAAACAGAGGACAAACATTGTTCAAACATGCATGAAAATGGTACAGATGGATTCCTTGAATTTTTCTGATAATTTTTCATATATAATTTATTTGATTTGGAGTTACGGTTGATTTTATATGATTTTTAGAAGTTTGGGGTATTTTCTGAAATTTCCTGAATAATAATAAATCCAAAAAATGATTTATGGCGTCAGCACCATGTCACTATGACGTCAGCAGAGTCAACTGGGCGCCCCAGGTCAAAGCTGACCCGTGGGGTCCATTGGTCAGTGAGACATACACTAAACCCGCGTTGACTCGGGCTTTGACCCGCTACGGGGCCCGCTGTCAGTGTCTGTTAGTGTGCTAATTGGGGGGGATTAGCCGCTAATGGCAACGCCACATCAGCGTCGCCGGATTTAGGCGCCGGCGACCACATCTCGCGGCGGAGGCTCGCCGGAGTTGCGCTATGGGCTGCGGTTGGACGCGCGAAGAGCACCGGGAGGTAGCCCATGACCGCGTGCATCTAGGGAGACCAAGGGGAGGTGCGGGGGTGGCCGGGGTTCACCGGAGTGGAGCCCGAGGCGGCGGCCGGAGCTCGGGGTTGGGGCGAGTTAGTGCTATGGTGTGCAAACGAGCGAGGTGAGAGGCTAGCGGAGCGCTACGCGGTGCGGGGAGCGAGTTAGGCACGCCAGGGTGACCAAATGGTCACCGGAGCTACGCCGACGTTGAGCTCAGGCGGCGGCGCGTTTCGGCCATAAAGGGGGCGACGGCTACGGCGATCAAATGAAGCGGGAAAGAGGGGGAAAGGGTGGCGGAGCTCACAGCGGTGCCGTAGGGATGGTTAGTGGGCTCGGGGACGTCCTGCGTGCGGCGGATCGACGACGATGGTGGCCGGAGCCCGAGGTAGAAGACGACAGCGATGGCGACGTTGCTGGCCTCCCGGGGTCGTGTGCGTCGTGTGTGTAGCTCCACGGGGTCGGGACGGAGCTCAGGGATGCGGAGAGGGAGCGAGGAAGTGGCTGTGGCCGCGGTGGTTGCGAGCGACGTCGGTGGCGGCTCTCGATGGGGAGAACAGAGGAAGGGGAGAGATCCAGAGAGAGTGAGAGAGCGTCGGGGGGGTTGCGTGGCGTCGCGGGAGGCGACCAGGGCGACGAGGGGGTAGCCAGGCAGGCAGGGAAGAGCTGGCGCGGCTCGCCTGCGCGCCGGGCACGCAGCTGCTTCGGGGTGAGGGGAGGAAGACGACGGAGGGGCTGCAGTGGTGGGCTGGGCCGGCCAGCTGCAGTGCTGGGCCGGTTGCTGGCGCCAGGTAAGTGCTCTCTGCTCTGTTTTATTGTTCTGTTTTCTTTTATTAATATCTTTTGCCATTGTTTTGAATTTAAACAAATTCAAACAATGCCAAAAACTCCTCTGAATATTTTTATTTTGCTACATGGACTTTTCCAAAAGCTCATAAAATATTTCAGGGGTATTTGAAATTATATTTTAATTATATGAATATAATTCAAATTCAAATAGCTAATGATTTAAATTCAAAGTCCCAAAAATAAATCCTTAAAAATGTTCAATATTTTGGTTGGGACCAGAACCCTTGCCAAAAATTATCAAACATTTAAGAAGAGCATTTTGGAACAATGAATGAGATTTTAGGGTTTTTGCCCTTCTTTTATTTAAGTTTTTTGAGGCTTCCAAATTTCCTCAGTTCAAGTTTCAAAATTTAAACATGATGCAAACACTAGGCAGCACCAGAAGCTAGGGATGTGACAACTCACCCCCACTAAACAAGAATCTCGTCTCGAGATTCAAGCGTAGGGTAAGATGAAGGGGAAACGCAAACTAGTATAATCTTCACGATCCAGGGTGCACTTCAGATGGACGTTGATTCGTTCACCAGCATTATCTTGATGTCTTGTTCCGAGAACTCCAACCAACATGACAACGAGAGGAGAAGGGAACTCTAGAAGGATCAATCTTCTCGAAGGTCGAACAACTCAGGATTAACTCTCGGAATGAGACCTAGCAACATCTCTCGAGCTGAGAGACGAAGCACACATCCATAGAAATGGAGTGAAGCAGATAACGAAGGTTCACTAGGTAGACAACAATTTCACACTTAAAAAGGTGGTAAACGATTGTCAACGTAGCGAGGAGTTGAGTTGCCATGATACCACAACGAGACACCTTAGGAACCGTGACTCGTAGATATATCCCCTTAAGTGGCAAAAAGAATTACCTTTGATTCAGAGATCATTGAAACTCTTCATACCAGCCTAAGGCAATTCACAATGATCGTTTGGCGGAGTGCAAAGGAATGGTACACCCGGACTAGAATGGATGATGTGGACTACCTTGTTGAAGACAACGCAATGGATGATTTTTGCTTATCACCGGAAATGGAAGAGACCCATGGTAGAATGGCACATTGGCGGTGCAAGCTGGGAACACAATGCAAATGCTGGGAATGATTCTGGTAACTGGGGAAGAACCCAACAATAGAGAGTGAATTCACTGTTTGAAAAGGTCATAGCATTGCCGAGGAAACTGAGAGCACTATACAGTTAATGCCGACGATCAAACCTAGCACTTGCGCGTGCTCTCAAGAACTTGAGCACTTCCATAATCATCAAGATTTTACCAATATCCGTGTCAAGGATCCTGGCAACACAACTTGCTACCATGATGAATGATGATGGATGATGCAGATGCAAAGGAAGATAACACTTTCTCAGATTTCACCCTTGGAGGGGCCAAGGAAATAAAATCTGGATGATCGACCGAGAGACATTTAGCACTCCGCTTCTAATGTTCTCCTTGATGTGCTAGCGTAATCCATAGACAATTATGGTTTGATATCTAGAACATCAAGTAAAAGGTCGGACTTCGGGATCTCAAAAATCCATAGGGGCAACTAGGGAGTAAATCCTACGAAATCCCTATGGGGAGGTGGCCAACTTCTCCAATCAAGATACTACAATATTAGGTCTCCCGGCGGGGTGTGTTGGCCACGACATCCACTTTACCGGTTTCCGAGGGACCGATATTATAGTTCTTGGGAAATGTTCCAAACCATCATATCTGCCTGAGATTCAGATCTGGTTGGTGTCAGGATATTCCAGACTCATCGAGTCTAGGAAGAAAAACGAAAGTTTGCAACTGACGAGATGACGTTGCGAGATTCTCGGGGAATGAACTATGATAGCAAGCTCCAAAAACACAAGCCGGTTCTGCTACAAACATGTGAACACGTTGTCCCAGACAAGCATGGCCACGTAGTAGTCTTATAATTAAACACTACCGAGTTCTAGTAGGAACCATCATCGAGGATATCGAAGTCTTTACGCAAGTCCATGGATTAGATCCCAAGCATAAACTTCTTTTCCTTGAACAAGTCAATCAGTGGCTTAGTGTGCTAGGGACACATATAGAATGAAGGTTGCAAGCCTCCAGACTACAGAATACTTCGCACGTGTGCATGACTGATTTGGGATGATTCCAAAGGAAACAAAACAATCTTCCTCGAATTCATGGCGGCAAATTACATCAGATGCACATGAATTAGAGGAAGTCACTACTTTCATCCAAACATAGGCTTCATGAACGGAGCACGAAGACATTGCTTACAAAATTTTCAACACTAGGTTGATGTTCAACATGATTCATGGGGAAAGACAAAATGCTACTGATGGGCTCAACAGAAACTCATCGGAATTTCCATATCACTGGACTTCCACCATCATGTGAACACGGTGATAGCATTGGTCAGACCAAAGATGTAATGGTGTATGCTCGAGGGATCAACCACGAGTAAGACAACATTACGAGAATCGTTGGTACTGATTTGATTTGACGATAGCCCACACTCAAATCAAAGGATTGATAAGACAATAGGTCCAGCAACTGATCACAGGGACCAATCGATGAAGATATCATCTTTCTTCAACACACACTACACAAGAATATCCCTTTGGAACGAACTAAGTCAGGCAAGCTTTTATCTTCCAACTCTCCAAGTTGTTGTCTAGCTTAACCAACTAGCTCAGGGATATCTAACACCGATCTTGGAGAGAGGGTGGTTCACAAGAAACCAACTTGATCACGAGCTCAACATAGCAGTCAGGTGACAACCTGGTAATACTTCCGAGAAGATATACGGAAAATCACGAACCACCGATATATTACTAAGATCGAGAACAATCTTGCTTTTCAGGGCAAGACGATATGATCAAATGAGCGAGGACTTGACAAAATCCTAACTCATCAATCAAAGAGTGCACCAGGAAATAAGGACTAGGTAGCACAATCTATCTTAGAATGGTGATTCAATAACCAACATGCTAAGAATGAGAATATTGTCCATTTACTACCAAGCAACTAGTTGCTAGCAGTATTGATTTCACACACCACGATTCACTTGTCAGCATTCCGGTTACAATAACACAGGAACCGAGGAATGAACAATGATGGCAAGAAGTATCACTGTACCAAGAGTTCATAGGATGGTGTGCAATTCCTATAACAATCCCGATATAAAGATGGTAATACTTCAAGGTAGAGCAGAACAAAAGCTGGATTAGCAATTTGTTCTGTGGAGCACAACTTCTTTGACCCAATCCTGGATATGGAAGAGGTACTGGAGTTTGTTTCTCCTAGTCATCCTGAATGGAATGGCTTGACGGACCACAAGAGTAATAGGCATCGATAAATGAATGCACGCATACTCTTGACTATCAATTGATAGACGAGGGTCGGAGGACAACTAAGAGGGACAACTCAAAGAACATATAATTTTCTGAGTTATGGATGCATAGATTAGTATGTCGAACCAAGTTCAACATGTTTCTTCCGGATAAGCCATGCAGAGAGGTAGGACTGGCAGAGTCACGATTTATGAATGGAGAACTCCTCAAGAGTACTCTAATTGTGATCTATTGATCTAATAAACATCTGCCATAAGCGGTTCATAGTATTTGGAAGAAGGAGATACCATGGACCTCGAGGACTATTGCAAAGTTACTAATATCCTAAAGGAACTAGCAAACACTATCAACATGAAGTAAGTAGAGTGAATCTCGGGTTCAAAACCCAGGAATAGAATACCTACTCCTAAGTAGCACCACGAGATGCTTTCGAGAATGATGGCCAGAATCTTCACACTGGGAACATAAAACATGGCTAGATTACTAGGTGACTCCCTAAAACACCTAGGGTCATAATAGTAGCTCCAACATATATGTCAAGGCAATAAATTACCTCAACGCACCGGTTAGTGTGCTTATTCTGACCATAAGGGACATCGGGAACGGAGAGAAAGGATTTGCAAGTGCATCAGACTATTTAGAAACCTGGGATGACTCGGACAGCATAACGGCTATAAATGCTCAAAAAGATTTGAGACATGTCACAAAAATGGTGGCATAGCCACTTAGAAGCACAATATCAAGGTTTCGAGATCATCAGTTAACATACAGAAGTAGTAGGAACTGGACTGAGGCTTAAGTCCAACAATTCTATAAGTCTGCGGATTAGTAACACGTGATCCTGATAGAAAGAAGAGAAAGCCTAGTTCCTTAACCCCGTAGAAAATATAAGATGACTCAGATCAGAAGGGCATGAGGTATAAGGAGTAAAAAGAGCCTTACATTCCATCCCACAATCAATTCCCTTACATAACTAAAGCATTTCTAGACTCAACTTCGACCAGTTTGGCTTGGTAATCCTACAGGCAGTCAAGCTCTGATACCAACGCTGTCAGGACCCCGACTCAATGCCACATCGATCTAGCATGTAACACTTCATATCACTTTGCGGCCTCACGCACGGTATTCCCACGGGTGTCGCCTTACCTTTGCCCGGGACCGTTTGCGCCTTTTGGCACACGTATATGACAGTGTCGCTAGCATCCATATGATAAGGAGCCCGGGCTGACATGGCTAGTCGTAAACCCAAAGTGGCACAAACTTACAGGGACAGGCATCCATGACCCAGCATCGAACGTGTCGGTCATCAGCGAGTGAATCCAGGCTGTAGCACTGGGCTAGCAGGACTCCGGTGAACCGGGCTGTAGCGGGCTAACAGGACTCCGGTATTCATCGCGTGACATTTCCCCGAAGGGACAGACACAGGATCGAAGAAGGACACATGCCGGCCAACCTAAGTGTTCCGGAGCAGTAGCAAGCTACCATGGCTCAATGGAAACACTAGGAGACATTTCCCGGTAAGAGAGGCTACTAAAGATAAACAACTAGATAGTCAGATCCCACACATACCAAGCATTTCAATAACATACACACAATATGCTCGATATGTGCAAATACAACATGGCATCACAACGAGACTCTACGACTCAAGTATTTATTCAATAGGCTCTGAGGAGCGAGATATTACAAACATGAGTCTCATGACCCAACATTCAGAGCATACAAATCAAAGCACAAGCGGAAGCTCAACATGTCTGAGTACAGACATCTATAAATGAAAAAGGCTGAGAAGCCTGACTATCTACCAGATCCTGCCGAGGGCACAAGATCGTAGCTGAGGTAACAAGCTAAACGTCGAAGTCCACGTGGAACTATTAGTGAGACTGAAGTCTCTCTGCAAAAACATAAATTAAGCAACGTGAGTACAAATGTACCCAGCAAGACTTACATCAGAACTAACTACATATGCATCATTATCAACAAAGGGGATGGTGGGGTTTAACTGCAGCAAGCCAGCTTTGACTCGGTGGCTATCCTGATCTACTATTGCAAGTAACTCTTTTGAGGTGGCGCACACGAGTCCACATATTCACCAACCAATACACCACTATGGATCCGTTCCCATCTCCCTACGAGAACGCCATCCATAGCACTCACGCTTATCTTGCGCATTTTAAAGTATCCACTTTCACTTGTCTATGAACTGATATAAGCAACCCAGAAGTCCTTTTCCGCGGACACGGTTATTCGAATAGATAATGTTAACCCTGCAGGGGTGTACTTCTTCACACGCGCTCTCACCACTTACTGCCGTTTACACGACATGTACTCGGCAACCTTCAAGCGGAAGCCCAACGTGGGTGTCGGCCACGGCCTACCTAAACACTCAAGTCTCTAGTCCAGGTTTATCGCCTATTCGGGTTCCATCCATGAGGAGATCCGACCGGAGTTTCGCTCACAGCCCTAAACGATGTGAACAGGGTTCCGTGACACCAAACGGGCACCCGGTATACCGTGCCACGTGCCTACCGCATCACAGCCCACCCCTCCGGTCAGCGCTGCCCACGGCCTCCAGCATACTACAAACACCAGAAACTACTTGCAACTCCTGGACAGAGGACAAGGGTGATTAAGAAGCCGAGAGGGTCCATTGGTTTCGGGCCCAATGCGTGGTAGTAGCTGAATCATGGATCACAAACACAGAACTCAGTTCCTGAGGACGGCTGCAATGAGACAACCCACCATGTACTCCTACATGGCCTCTCACCACTACCTTTACCAAATCGTGTTCACACACTTAGCTCACACACAGTAGGACATGTTCACACACCTCTGATTCATTCCCGATGAATCAGACCTGACACAACTCTAAGCAGTAGCAGGCATGACAAACAAGCAAGAATGAGTAGGCACAACAGGGCTCAAACAACTCCTACTCATGCTAGTGGGTTTCATCTATTTACTGTGGAATGACAGGTCATGCAGAGGATAAAGGGGTTCAGCTACCGCAGCAAGTAACAGATGAATCGTTGTTGTCCTAATGCAGTAAAAGAGAGCAGGAGCGAGAGAGTGGGATTATATCGGAATGAACAAGGGTGTTTTGCTTGCCTGGCACTTCTGAAGATAGTATAGTTCTTCATCGGTGTCAACGATCACATCGTCGGTACAACATCTATCGAGGGGGAACAACACCGGCAAACACAGAAGAAACATGATCAATGCAATGCACAATATGATGCATGCTATTACATGGCAATATGAATGTGTTTTGGGCTAATGCACCTAGCTATGATTTAAATGAAGTTGGTTTGAATACATGATTCAAATTCCAACTCCATATATGGTTATTTAAATGCCCTTTATTTGTTTTGTCCAAAACAGAGGACAAACATTGTTCAAACATGCATGAAAATGGTACAGATGGATTCCTTGAATTTTTCTGATAATTTTTCATATATAATTTATTTGATTTGGAGTTACGGTTGATTTTATATGATTTTTAGAAGTTTGGGGTATTTTCTGAAATTTCCTGAATAATAATAAATCCAGAAAATGATTTATGGCGTCAGCACCACGTCACTGTGACGTCAGCAGAGTCAACTGGGCGCCCCAGGTCAAACCTGACCCGTGGGGTCCATTGGTCAGTGAGACATACACTAAACCCGCGTTGACTCGGGCTTTGACCCGCTACGGGGCCCGCTGTCAGTGTCTGTTAGTGTGCTAATTGGGGGGGGATTAGCCGCTAATGGCAACGCCACGTCAGCGTCGCCGGATTTAGGCGCCGGCGACCACATCTCGCGGCGGAGGCTCGCCAGAGTTGCGCTATGGGCTGCGGTTGGACGCGCGAAGAGCACCGGGAGGTAGCCCATGACCGCGTGCATCTAGGAAGACCAAGGGGAGGTGCGGGGGTGGCCGGGGTTCACCGGAGTGGAGCCCGAGGCGGCGGCCGGAGCTCGGGGTTGGGGCGAGTTAGTGCTATGGTGTGCAAACGAGCGAGGTGAGAGGCTAGCGGAGCGCTACGCGGTGCGGGGAGCGAGTTAGGCACGCCAGGGTGACCAAATGGTCACCGGAGCTACGCCGACGTTGAGCTCAGGCGGCGGCGCGTTTCGGCCATAAAGGGGGCGACGGCTACGGCGATCAAATGAAGCGGGGAAGAGGGGGAAAGGGTGGCGGAGCTCACAGCGGTGCCGTAGGGATGGTTAGCGGGCTCGGGGACGTCCTGCGTGCGGCGGATCGACGACGATGGTGGCCGGAGCCCGAGGTGGAAGACGACGGCGATGGCGACGTTGCTGGCCTCCCGGGGTCGCGTGCGTCGTGTGTGTAGCTCCACGGGGTCAGGACGGAGCTCAGGGATGCGGAGAGGGAGCGAGGAAGTGGCTGTGGCCGCGGTGGTTGCGAGCGACGTCGGTGGCGGCTCTCGATGGGGAGAACAGAGGAAGGGGAGAGATCCAGAGAGAGTGAGAGAGCGTCGGGGGGGTTGCGTGGCGTCGCGGGAGGCGACCAGGGCGACGAGGGGGTAGCCAGGCAGGCAGGGAGGAGCTGGCGCGGCTCGCCTGCGCGCCGGGCACGCAGCTGCTTCGGGGCGAGGGGAGGAAGACGACGGAGGGGCTGCAGTGGTGGGCTGGGCCGGCCAGCTGCAGTGCTGGGCCGGTTGCTGGCGCCAGGTAAGTGCTCTCTGCTTTGTTTTATTGTTCTATTTTCTTTTATTAATATCTTTTGCCATTGTTTTGAATTTAAACAAATTCAAACAATGCCAAAAACTCCTCTGAATATTTTTATTTTGCTAGATGGACTTTTCCAAAAGCTCATAAAATATTTGAGGGGTATTTGAAATTATATTCTAATTATATGAATATAATTCAAATTCAAATAGCTAATGATTTAAATTCAAAGTCCCAAAAATAAATCCTTAAAAATGTTCAATATTTTGGTTGGGACCAGAACCCTTGCCAAAAATTATCAAACATTTAAGAAGAGCATTTTGGAACAATGAATGAGATTTTAGGGTTTTTGCCCTTCTTTTATTTAAGTTTTTTGAGGCTTCCAAATTTCCTCAGTTTAAGTTTCAAAATTTAAACATGATGCAAACACTAGGCAGCACCAGAAGCTAGGGATGTGACAACTAGGCTACTGGTCAAAGGAAATTTCAAACGGTCTATCGTGTGCGACGAATTTGACAAAATTTGTCCAAAATATCTCCAAACGTGAACACAAAATTAAGCATTTACGGTTGACGAAACTATGAGGCAATCGCAAAACATGGAACCGTAATATCGATATGCATCTTTTTCGTATAAAGCTTATCTCGAATCGAAGCACCGTTTTGTCGATTAGAAGGGAGAAGAAAGAAAGGAGATTAGGGAGAAGCTTATTTGACTAGAAGAAGATAACACGTACACGCTGTGTAAGTGCGCGCATCCCTTGAGCCTCCTCTCTTGCAAGGGGCCACCCATGTGCGCTTATTGTAGCTCAGCTCGGCATGTCTCGTTGAAAACTGCGAATCTGATCGTTTCAGCAAGACATGCCCAAATGTGCTTTAAACTTCATACGATGCATGCCGAACAGTGTATGCGAGTAGCCGAACAGGCCGAATTCTCCCGTGCAGCCTGGTTAGGCCTAGTACGTGCAACCAAACATGTCCTTGTAGATTTTTTGTACGTCCAGAGATGTGGGTGCCCCTGCTCCCTTATTATTTGGCTTCACGGTCATCGTCTTCAGCCGCGCGGCCTGGTTAGGCCTAATGCGGGCAACCAAACACGTCCTTATATATTCTTTGTAGGTCGAGTCGAGTGGGTTATAGCTGGCCAAACGGGCCGGCCCAGCCCGGCACGGCACGGCCCATTCTAATCGTGCCTGGCACGGCCCGGCCCGCCAAGACACGATTATTATACGGGCCGTGCCGTGCCGGCCCGCGTGCTGCAGCCTGCAGCCCATGCACGGCCCATATGCTAATCAGGCCGGCCCACCGGCACGCTAGGCCCACTAATCTGCCTTCTATTTTGCGCACTGGGCATTTTTAGCCTATTTTTACCTGTTGGGCCATATTAGGATACATAAAAAAAAGATAATCGGGCCGTGCCGTGCCGGCCCGCGTGCTCGGCCTTCAGGCCCAGGCACGGCCCTTGGCGTGCCGCGTGCCGGGCCTGGCCCGTTTATCACGTGCCGTGCCGTGCCGGCCGTGCTACCGGGCCGGCCCAGCTATCCCGGCCCGTTTGGCCACCTATAGAGTGGGTGCCCCTGCTCGCTCATTATTTGGCTGCGTGGCCACCCGTCTTTGGCCCCAGAGTTAAGATGAAATTACCCATATTTGCCACTGTGAAAATCCTAATCGGTGCCCAGTCCGGCAGTCCCCGTCCCCGTCCAGCGTCCACGCAATAGTCAACGCAGACGCAGTCCCCATTTCTAGGGTTCTCGTCCGCCGTCCAGCAGCTGCCCCCCGGCGCGCCCCCACCTCGCCGCCGGCAGGCAGCCGCAAGACCGCCGTCGGCCGCCTCCACCCCCTCATCCACCTCCATTCGCTCCGGCCTCCTCTCCTCCGCTCCGCGGCCGCCCCCGTCCGCCTCGACAACAGTGACCGGCCGTCGCAGGAGCTCGACCAAGACGACGGGCCGCCGCAGGAGCTCTACCCCCGGCACCGCCTCAGCCGTCTCTCTTCTTTCACTCGTCCTCCCTGTGCCGGCCGGCTCGACCACGGCGGACGACTCCGTAGCAGCTCGACTGTGAGGTAAAAAAAAATAATCATTTTTTTATGTGTGCTGTACATGCCCTTGTACAATGGGGGGCACCACAACAACCATTTTAGTGGCCTAGGTAGCCATTTGATGTCCCTGTGCACCCCTGGCTGTTCTCAGACTTGTGCTGTTGCCATGCAGTCTAGTTGCTGGTCATGTACAGTGCGAGGTCCTGCAAAACATTTGGGTTTGTTGCTACAGAATTTGTGCTGAGTTTTTTTTCTGTTTCCATTTGCGTGCTCAATGTATTGATGCATTGATCCATGAGAATACTCCTTTGACATGCCGAAATTCCATAATGATCAACACAGCCGCATAATTAGACAATTATGTTTGTATTAGTGTTCTTATAGGAAAATTTCCATTCTCATTCATATGCATTGACCTGAAAATTCCACTGAATAATTAACTAGGTAATTTGTCGAATAGCTATATTTATAAACTAAGTCAACCTCTAATTATGTTCTTCTCATTAAATAGTATGCAACCAATCTTTCAGCTTTTACGGGTATTTCAGAAATTTACCCCACAGCCACATTTCAGACAGCTGGTTTGCCAAATGGTTTTAAAGCTTTCTCACAGCACACAGCCTGCACAGCTTTTCCACAGCACATCTCCCACAGCTGCTTTCAGAAAATCCACAGCCTAACCAGACAAAACCCAAGTCGCACTGTTTGCGTGTCGCGAAATTAAACAAATCATCTGTTTGGTACCGTGCTCCTCGACCAAATATCTGACCCCCCTCTGCTTCTGATTGCGTTATTCTAGGTGCCCTGCCTAGTGCGTTGATTCTGCGGAAGCGGATGGCCAATACCCGGTCAGGAGGGGCGAACAATGAGGGAGCAGGGGGCACCAGTGCAAGGAAAGGCAGCGCCGCCACCAATGCAAAAGACCCCATGTCTGCAACGACCTCCACCTCGTCTGCCAGTGGAAGGGAGTCTAGAAGCTTGTCCACACGTGAAACAAGCGATGAGCAGAAGCCAAACCTCAGGAGGTCGAACCGAGAAACAAAAGGAAAGAATCCCATTGTGACCAACAGTTCTGCCTCTACACCTGTTTCGCAGAAATCTATTAGGGGCAGGAGCAACCCCAGCACACCTGGTACCCCGAAATCGTCAGCAAGGAAGCTAAAAGGGTCGACGAGGAAGGCTAGTACCCCAAGAACGTCCGACAGAGTAAAGAAAAGTACCGTTTCAGCTTCTACTGCTTCAAATGATTCAAATGGAGTTTCTAGTCCAGTGGCTACTCCCGACAAAACTGTAAAAAGAGAAATTGATGAACATAACTCAACAAAGAATGATGCTTCCGAGAGTGGTACTATGCCATTGAAGAAGCAGAAAAGGCTAACCACACAGAGCTATACAAATCTCTTCAAGACATCTTCTGAAGAACATGAAAAATCCCCTGGTACTTGATTTCCCTGTGACTTTGAGCTCATGTTTTGCTTTTCCAATCAACTAGGATGATAGTCACAGTTTAGTTTGCCTGTTTCATTATCACGCATGGTTGGCCTGTTTGTTGTAAATAGCCATCTCCAAGACTTTGCTTTTTGCTGCATATGATGTAGGTTCATCTTAGATTGCTGAAGGCGTAAAGCTTAACGTGTTCTTGTGACAGGTTTGGTCAGGATGAAGTGTTACTAGCTTGCTGCATGCTCTAAAAACAATGCAAGACGTTCCATCAAAGCACTTTTGTTGAAATAATTAACATAACATCTTAATAGGCTTGTATAGCTTGTTATCAACGAAATTTTGGCATATCAATTATTTTCATCCTAATGCCTTCGTCCCTTTTTATTTTTCTTTGGTGATGTATTCTCTGCTGCTACTTTCAAAGCCTATGAGGGAAATGCTTCCAAGGTACACGCAGAAGATAATGGCTCTGTTTTGAGGCATGAAGAAAGTGGCGCACATGAAGAGGATAACCAGGCACATTTAAGTCAAGTCGCCAATAATTTTTTGGAAGGCTATACTTCTGGCCTGTGTGAAGTTCCCAAGGTGATATTGGAGACAGATGGGTTGAAAACTGATGCTGAAAAATCTGCTCCCATTTCAGAGGTTTGCTCAACCATCTTCTATTCTTTTGAGTTGTGGTTTTTTGATTCTACTCTTTATGAAATCAAGGCCTTGCTGTAAGTACCAGTTCTCTCTGCCTTCATCCTTTGTAGGTCTTAACCCTGGAGTAGCAAAATATAATTAAGTAACATATTCTGGTAATAGATTAATAGTACGTTCTTTCGTTGCTCCTAGATCACAATATCACCTCTTGGGCGTAAATCATTACAACTCTTGACCTTAAATTATTACAAAGCATTACTGTAAGTATCATTGTTATTTTCCTTCATCCTTTATAGGTCGCAAGTCTCGAGTGGCAAAATAGAAGTAAATAACTGAACACATATTCAGTAATACATCAAAATATTCTTTATTTGCACCTGAATTATCTCATATAATGTCTTGAGGTTCTTACTTAAGTACACCTCATGCAGGACACCGTGTTCACCTGACGGGATACTTTGTATAGTTCCCTTTTAGCAACCTGAATTCCTATTAAGCATATGCTTGATTTTTTTTTGTAACATCGTTGTTGCTTCAGTATGTTGGCTTCTTATTTGCAATGTAGCTTTTCTTTCTCTTATCATCCTACCATCTGTATCGAAGGACTTGGTTACATTATCAAGTCCTGTACAGGCACATATGACTGCTGATCTGTGCTCAAGCAGTCCTGCAATGGATGCTACAGAGCCAACTGATGACTGTTCAGAGTTAGCACTTCACGTTGCAATGGGCCAGAAAGTGGATTCATCAAAATTTGTGGAGTATTGGGTTCCTGCTCGACTTTCACGAGTACAACTAGAATTCTACTGTTATACCTTACTTTCAAACTCACCAGCCCTTCGATCACATTCAAAAACTGACAGTATTGGTGCTCTTTGCAACATTCTTGTATCCCTTCGGAAGGTTAGCTGTTAAAATTTCTGAACATGCATGACACCTTTTTTTCACAGTAGGGAGTTAGATGGAATTTGCCATGGTACTCATTGTGCATAGCTAACTGTCTTTACTGATCTTATCATGCAACAGTGCTGCGACCACCCTTATCTAGTAGATAAAACGTTGCATTTATTACTTACCAAGGGACACCCAATAACTGATATCCTAGATATTGGAGTGTGTGCAAGTGGTAAGCTACTGCTTCTTGACAAAATGCTCCAAGAAATCTGGAAAAAAGGGCAGAGAGTTCTTATCCTTTCCCAGGTGAGCATTTTGTGTTACCATGCCTCAGATAATCTCTTACTTCTTTCCCGCAAAAAAAAGATAATCTCTTACTTCCATTATTTAATTTTGGCCCAATTTCTGTAGCAATGCCTGTTATGTGTGATTCATTACTAGTACTTGTACCCAAAGAGTTGGCAAGGATTAATATTTTTTACTTCCTCAAAGCATGCATTATTTTATTTTTGGTAACTGAAGCAGCGATGATTTCCTTTACTTATTTGTCAATGTTATGCACAAGTGTTATCAACTTGTCTTAGGAGAAGTTTCAAGCTGTCTTTGCTCTTTGGTACATTTTGTCAAATTTTTAGTAATAACATTTGGGTATCACTTTCCTCAGTCGCAAAATCAAGTTCTGCAGAAAGACTAGTGATGTTTCATTTTAGTATAGTTATGGACATAGAATTCCGCAGCATGGAGTTTCTAGGCATTGATTTAGTTTGATTGTTTAAACACCGAAGAAATTATAGCACGGCGGCACTTCACTGTCTCCAGTGGTAACTCTTGTGTCCTTTGCAGCAACGGGCAGTAGAAAACTAGCATCCATCTTTCCTTCAGATGCCCGTTTAATGTCAGCTGTTGGAACAAGCTTGGCATTCAGTAGGGCAGACCAGCAGAGAAACGGCATCGATGACATGCTGCACCATCGTACTGCTGTTTTTTCAGGGAATAGATTCTTGGGCATCTTTGTCATGGCCTGTTTGCTTATATCTGGAAACAAAGGAACACACAGATTTTTTTGCTAAATAGCCCCTATTAGACCATGGCTCATCCTGAAAGAAGTCCATGTTCAATTATGAATGCATGGTTGCTCCTGCAGAAAGTTGACACATCTGCACTTGATTCCATTTAATCTTTTTTTGGTACAATGAACATATGGTTCACTTCAGAAACAACATTTTGCAAGCACATGCTCTAACATCGTGATGTCTGTTAAAAAAAGATGTTGGCACATTTTCTCAAAATGTACAAATGTTACTTTTTAAGCACCATGTGTACTTTTTAATGGCTGAAGGGTATATGATATATCCCTTATTAAGCTCATTCTTTGGGTAGTTCCTGATTCGTCATTGTTAGAATTAAATATCATGATCTTTTTGAATGGTTTCCCAAGCTTATCAGTGCAATATAATGTTACTTTCTTCTATGTGCAGTCTTGTGGTGGGGCTGACAATCCAATGGGTGACATTTTGGATGACTTTGTCCATCAAAGATTTGGTTTTGAGTCATATGAACGCGTGGAGTGTGGTCTGAATGTACGAAAGAAACAGGGTGCAATGAGTATGTTCAATGACACAACTAAGGGCCGGTTTATTTTCTTGATTGATAGCCGTGCGTGTGTCCCAAGCATTAAACTATCATCAGTTGATGTCATCATCATATATTGTAGTGATTGGAACCCCACAAATGACTTGAGAGTCCTCGAGAAGATCAGCATAGAGTCACAATCCGAGTGTGTGCCCATTTTTCGTTTATATTCGTCTTGTACAGTGGAAGAGAAGGCTCTTATACTTGCAAAGCATGATCATATTCTTGATAGCACTGTCCAGAATATAACGCCTATCCTGAGCCATTCTCTGCTTAGTTGGGGTGCATCATTTCTCTTCAGTAGACTCGAAGGGCTAAAAAACTATGCATGTTTACGCAAGGATTCTGATGCTGAGAAACTGTTCATGGATAAAGTACTTTTGGACTTAAAGAAGTTATCCACTAAAGATGATCCCAGCACTAAGATGAGCAATGCAGCCATATCACAAGCTCATCTGAGTGGACCTTTTTATTCTAGAGATAGTCTTGTAGTAGGTGAGAGGGAGGGGATCTCTGCACCTGATAGTGATCTGCCAAAGTTCTGGGTAAATTTGCTAGATCAGAAGTCTCCTCGTTGGCAGTATATAACTGAGCAGGCACAAAGAAGCCGTAGAAAGATACAAAACATGGAAGAAGGGAAAATTCCTGCCGATGAGGCTGATGAAGCCAGTACCAAACGCAGAAAAATTGCTGGAATCTTGGATTCATCTGCAAATGTTTTAGCTGGCGAAGACAAGGACTCAATATTGCCTGAAACTAATACGACATCTAGTTCTCATCGAAAAATTGCTGGGATCTTGGATTCATCTGCAAATGTTTTAGCTGGCGAAGACAAGGACTCAATATTACCTGAAACTAATATGCCATCTAGTTCTCATCAAATATCAGTTGACGACACATGGCAGGAACAAGGTATACTACTGTAACACCAGCTCTGTTTTTGGTGCGAATAATGCACTGTTCTAACAGAGTCCGTTTTGTAGGGGTGAAAAATCTTCAGGACACACAAAAAAGTCTTCATATCCAGTTGAAACCAGAGCTCTCAATGCTATATGAATTGTTTGAACTACCGGTATGCTGAATGTAACGACTTCATTGTTCCCTTGATGTTTGTGTTGAAATATATTGCCCGCCCTTCTCCACCAGTCCAGATTTTTGGGGGATGGTCCCAGATGGCGCGCTCGTTCTCCGTGTCCATCTCCTGTGCTGCTGCCCGCTCCACCTCGAAGTTGGCCCAGAAGGCATGCTCTCTCTCTGCCGCGGCCTCCTCAATGCCTATGTCTGAGGCGGCGGCCTGGTGGGCATCCCAAGCCACCCTAACAGTGAGGGACCGGCGGGAAACCGGCCGTGGCAGCTTTCCCGGCGATCCCACTCCTCTGCAATGAGGGCAGCCTCCTGCGCGTCCTCCTCGTCCAGCTGCTGTGCCTCCTCCGTGAGTGACAGCCAGTCTGGCCTTGGGCGAAGCGGTTTGGTGAGGACGAGGAGGGAAGTGGAGCTGTGGGCGGCAGGGAGGTGAGCTGGGACGAGCAGGCCTTCCTATAGCAGCGAGCAGTGGGAAATGGAGCCGGCGGGCGGCAGGAAAATGGGGCGGAAACGGGCGCAGGCTGTTGGACACGCGACGGCGGCCATTAATTGGCTCGTTTTCTGGTGAGATAAGCGGCTGCGGGACTGTTACGAGCATCTGACACGACCCATTGGCTGTGTGTGTGTGTGGAGGGGGGGGGGGGGGGGGGGGAAGGCCACGTAGGAGGACGAGGAGAGAGGTGAAACTTCCCTACCACACAGGCGGTTGGATTTAGAGCGTGCTCTAAAGCAGCCCCTTGCACCCTCCAGATATGGAGGCTATGATTTGGAGCACGCTCCAAAAATCGTGGAGGCCGAGGGCGATATGGCTTCTCTGCTAGACCCCTTTTTTGGGCCCCGAACACCATAAGGTGGTTATGGGGACTGGGCCGTTTTGCTGATTCTGCTAGTGTTGCTAGTGTTTAACATATTCTTTTGGTCAGAAGTAGTAACCTAATTGGCAGTATTGAAAGTTCTGTAAGAACGATACTAAGAATCAAATACATCCCGCAGAGAAGTATAATGTTTGGTTGTTTGTAATTGATCAACAGTCGTAAACTCTGCCTAAACTGAAGAGTGCAGCATTCTGAACAGCAATACATTATGTATAGCAAATAAATACAGACAAGTTATCAAAAAGTGATTCACTCTACCATTTCAGTGAGGTTAAAATTCCTGAAGACGCATGATTTAATATAGTCATCATTTTGTTATTTTAGATGATTGGATTCTTTGATGGAACTGTAGCATGTTGTTGTGCAGGGGAGTGTTAAATGTTTATGTGAGGAACTTCTTGAGTATACTTTGAAGAATCACCAAGTCAGTCAGGTGCCAAAGGACATACTGCATGCATTCAACATTGCACTGGTTAGAGAAAAGCCTTCTGTAATTGTGTACTACATGTTCAATGTTAAATATTGCTGTTCTTCATGAATGTTTTCCTTCTTTGCATGCTTTACTTCAGTGCTGGCGTGCTGCTTCTCTCTCAAGGCATAAGGTTAATCATAGAGAATCACTGGCCCTTGCTGTAGAACACTTGAAGTATGAGTGCAGTGAAATTCTTGCTGAGAAGGTTTATAAGAAGCTAAGGATCCTAAAGAAGGAGTTCTCTCATAGGGTAGGCAGAACAGGCAAGAGTAATCAATCAATTTCAGTAAAGAACATATCACCATGCCAGCAGGAGCCCTCAACTAAATGTGGAACTGACAAATCAATCCCTAAGCAGGCAGCATCTGTTGGTGAGAACGAATCACATCAAGAGGATTCACATGACTTAGTGATTGAGCCTATCGTACTAGGAGAGAAGGAAGTGCTATATGTTCCAGAGATTAATGAAAAACAACATTTATCAAAGGATGCACTTCTTAATAGAATCACAGAGAAAAGAATTAAATTAGTTGACATGGTATTCTCCTTGAGAGAAAAGAATATCCATGATAAACAAACAAATGAGGTCGCAATGTTTGACATGCACAGGCACAAGGGAGTGGAGAAACTGAGAGAAGCACGCAGAATAGTTGTGGAACACCTTCGTAGGTCTCAAGCTGATCTAGAGGACAGAGGTGGTCAAATGAAGCTAATAGTTGAATGGTTCACTATGCTACTATATGCGTTTCTGAAGCACATGAGGTACCAGCGTGAGAAGCTTGACTTGCAGCAATCAATGGTGTGGACTAAGGAATTACAGTTGAAAGAAAATTTCCTTCACGAAGCAAAATTTGGCCAGTTAGATCTTACTTTTGATGAACATATTTATTTACCAGATTCAGGCTTTGCTATTGAGGAATTCAGCCACTTTAGCTCCTGTGTTGATACAGCAACTTTGGCAAACTGTCCGCAGTCTTTGCATGAAACCTCAGCGATGGAAGTTACATTGGTTCGTAGTGTGATTTCATCTGATGTTATCAATGCAGAAGCAGCGAGAAGTAGTTCTGCTGAAGTTCTTATCCACAATGAGGGAATGCCAGCATCAGAAGGCATTGGTTTGACAGAGAACACGATCAGCAATAGTTTTGATTGCATCGACTCACAAGGAGGGGCATCTCTGGCTGTTCAACACCAAGTAAATTCTAGTCCTGCAATTGATAATTCTATTAATCAGGTAAGGTGGATTAATCAAGTAGACTTGCTAGTTCTTTGGAGTGATTTCATTCTGATGTTATAAGCTTATCCAT
The DNA here is from genome assembly GCF_018294505.1 of Triticum aestivum. Classification (NCBI taxonomy): domain Eukaryota; kingdom Viridiplantae; phylum Streptophyta; class Magnoliopsida; order Poales; family Poaceae; genus Triticum; species Triticum aestivum. The sequence goes on from NC_057807.1 coordinate 548,891,670, forward strand.
ATACATAGGAACTGTCGGCTTAACTTTTTTTTAATGAAAACTTCCAACATAATTAGCAGTCAATTTATGTAAGATTATACAACACATTGAAGCTTCTGTTCAAGTTTCATGTCATGTTTTATGGATTGTAGATTTTTCATATAAGTTCTCCTTTGTGATAGCGAAAAGGAAAGGAGATGTTTAGTAGGCTCATCTAGGATGTGTAGTTTTTGTTCTTTCCATGTGGCAATGTGAACATAGTTACTTGCTCATCATGGGCTGTACAGTACACTAGGAATAGAAGGTGGAACTGTATGTAGTATGTTGCCTTTCATACTATGTCATGTTTTAAGGTTTGTAGATTACTCATTCAAGTTCTTTGTAATAATATATCGAAAGGAAAAGAAATGTTTAGTAGGCTATCTGTGAGCGTCTGTGACTTTGTGTACCTATTTACTTGTATGTACTTCCAAATAGTGGACATCCCAGTTGATGCAGCACTTATCTTTCCATTAGAGTCAGTGCTGAACACATGGTCTTCATGTTTTAGTTCATGGTACTCCATTACATTATGGTTGCACTAGTATTCATGGAACTTCATTACATTATGGTTGCACTAGTATTCCTTTTGACCGTTTTTATTATTAGTGTCCATTATGATACTATAATCCTATGTACCTGTGACATTTATCAGGAATCTTCAAGTGGTGGCCATAGAAGGACCGAACATGTTGAGCGACAGAGTGGTGTGGGTTCGCAACCATTACTCGGAGAGACTGACCAACATTTAGGAGATGCTGAAATGGAAGTTAACACCGGCAATAGGGACGATACTCAGGAAGATCCACCTTACCTAGAACCACAGACTCTGGCTCCTGTGCCCAGCCAGGCTTCCTTGCAAATGTCCAAGGAAGTTGAAGCTGAGGCCAACCTTGTACTGCAGTCAGCCCAACCAATTGCAGCTCCAGCACAACTTCTGCAAAGAGAGGCAGAACAAGTAGACCGTTCTGGTGTGATACCAGCTCAGACTTTGCAACCTGAAATGCAACCATCAGCATCCAGGGAAGCTTATATGCAGGCAGATCTGATAATTCAGTCTGCACTACCAAGTATGGTGCCAACTGAGCTTTCACGGTTGCTTGAAAGAACACACCCTGATCAGTGTCAACTAAGTCATCAACCCGAGGCTGCACTGGGTTCTTCAGCAAAACTGGTGGCATCAATGGTGTTTAATCATCCACCAGTTGGTGATGAACCACTGAAAAATGAGTTGCACAGATTACGGTCATACATTGACTCGCTTAATAAAACCAACGAACTAAAGGTTTGCTATTTCTTCTAGCTCATGTATATCTATCTTGGTTGTGAGTTTCTTACACTATTTCCGGGATTCATCTTGTTCTCCTTTTTTCACTTATGGACAGAAATCACAACTTAGGACTGAGTGTAGCCAAGAAATAGACAAGGTCAAACAAAAGTACGATTTGTTACTTCAAGAACAGGATTCCACTCATCTTCAGCAAACAAAGACACTTGATAATTTATGTGAGAAAGTTCTCCTCAACCAGTCAATAGCTGACTATTTTCGGGCTAAATTCATATCTTCTTCTGGAGCACAAGGTATTTAGTATTGACTACAAGCAATCATACTTGATGTCCTCTAAATGATTATGCTGACATGATTTCCAGACATCCTCCCAAATCTCTATCGCTAATGCTAATTACTTTGATCTGCAGCTAGAGCCCAGAGCCCTCCAAATCACCAGACACCCCAGGCCTCTCAGCAAGTTCCCCCGAGGCCTTCAGCTGTAGCAGCGACTGCATCACCAGCTGCGTCGTCGTCAGCTGGTCGATCACCAGTATTGACACATCATATCCAACCATTACAGGTCGATCGACCATCACCATCATCACCAGCTGGTCCACTACCACATGTCCAACCATTAAAAGTCGATCGACCATCACCATCATCATCGCCATCTTCACAAGTTGTCAGACCTCGCCCCTCCATACTAAACAACATTGTCAGATCACCGTCAACTACTTTTAGTCTCGCGCCAGTTCTGCCACGGGGAAGCTTTGGAGTCCAGAGTGAACTAGCACGTGCACGTGCACCTGCTCCTCATCTTCGGCGCAGGTTGCCTCCACAGGTGCAGTCTATGGCATCTGCAAATCAGCAGCAGCTTCCAACTAAGCTTGAGAGCATGTCTGCAAGGACATGGGCTACCCCTGTGACTCCAGTAAATATAAGACAATCATGCCCACAAGCAGTTCCCCCAGGGAACCCATCACTGTCAAGTTTGCACCCAAGTTTATACCCCACTTTAGCCGCACTCTTGGGACCATCAAGTTCACATCAAATTCAGCAGGGTCCACTACTGCCATCAAGTTCACTGCCAACACGCTTGTCGTCTCCAGTACCTTCAACTCCAAATCCAGTTCTGCCACTAACATCACCGCGAGGTTTGACTATGACATTTAGTGTTTCCTCAGCTGCGTCGAATGTGTTGCCAAGTAGGGGTGTTGGGCCTTCCACATCAGGCACTCCGCAGTCAGATTCTGATTCAGCACGCTGGATGAATGGCTAACAGGAAGGCTTGGGCTGCACAGTGATCCCCATGGCCTGGCGGCTCCTACAGATGTGGTATTGCTTATCTGATGATGAAGAGACCGGTACGTTCACATTTCCTTGACACTGAGTGTAGTAGGTTGCTTGACAAATTAGAGATCTCAAGGATAGCACCACTACAAAGATATGATAATTTGAATATCATTATCTCAGGTGCAAATGACACGCGAATGAGTTCGTTGTCTCAAGTGCAGATTTACAGCAGAAAACTCACTGAAATACTATTTTGGAACTAGTAGTTCACAGTAACTAAGAGAAAAAAGAAAGAAGTGTTAAAGATTAGATTGTCAACTGGAGCTGACATGAACACAGTGAGCCGATCCATTGTTCTTCCATGATATATAGTACGAAATTCAACATATGTTTTCAGTTGCAACTAAGCTATAGACAACGATGAATGAATATTAACTAGCAGGCACTAAGGATAACACACACTTATGGTGTTGAATCCAATATAAGGTGTCCTGTGTATTTCTTTAAAGCCGCCATGTGCAAGCAAATACATCTGCACGTAAGGAACTAGCTAAACAAACTAGCTCATGAGTCTCAATCTAAGCGAACTACTCCCTCTGTTCCTAAATATAAGTCTTTGTAGAGATTTCACTATTGACTACATACAAAGCAAAATGAGTGAATCTACACTCTAAATGCACATCCGTATGTGATCCATAGTGAAATCTCTACAGAGACTTATATTTAGGAACAGAGGGAGTAGTTCTGTAGCATAGTTTTATTCATAGTTTCTGTTAAATATTTTTCTTTATAATTTACAATTTTCGTTTAGCAAACTGATGTGCCATAAATGATCATGTGATGCGATAGATGAAAAGTTCAATTTTTATGCACATGTTATGGATGTCTAACCAATAGAATCATTTGCCCTATAGATGATCAAACCAAGCAAAAACGACGATCATCGCTGAAGAGCTCTCCGACAGAAGGGTTGCTTGCAAACAAAATAAACTGATGTCCATGTAGTGCAACTGTTTGTTTCTGCTCGAGTTATATTATGTTCCTTGTGTAGCATGTATATTCTCCCTGTTGTATGAGGGGTTTCCTGCGTATTTACCATCTATATATGTATATATGTACTGGCCATTGGCCCCGAGGAAAGACAAGTTGCATATTTCCTAACATGGTATTAGAGCCCTAAGGTTTTCTTTTTCGCATGCGCAACTCGTGCTTGATCTTATGATCATTTAACCATAAATAGTACGTGTTCAGTGTCAACAAGCATGAATGTTTTTTTACAACCACCCCCCGTCCCATAATATGAAGATGTTATTACAATGATATACTCACATATCGGTTGTAATAACATCTTATATTATGGAGGGAAGGGAGTAATAACTAATATGTTTGGTGTAAATATATAGAGAAGTTCTTACATAATTATCCATAGTACTGCTTGAAAGTTACCAAGTACTCATGATAGAGGATGAGTCAACCATTGGGCACAAATACTAAAGAATCTAGGTGGCAAAGAACATCCCAAATGCTTTAAAGACCTACAATATCAGGGATATTTTGTAGCCACATCAGAATGCTGAAACAATAAATGCAGACCTGCTGGAGCAACAACAAAAAGAAGCAGCACATCAGATTTGTACTAGATGGCTAGTGAATAATGATGGCCTGAAAGAAGGATGTGGATACAAACCTGCAAGAGCAACAAGAAGTAAAAAAGCAATGCACCGGATCTGCAATAGACGGCAAATGGGACGCCGGGACCGCCCGATCTGATGCCTAGCGCATGATTTTATCGGTTTTGATAAAAAAAATGGGAATGAGGAGTTTTTTTTTTTTTGAGAAAATTTCCGATATATTCATCTTCAATCATGGCAGTACAACGAATACCAAAAACAATAAAAAATACATCCAGATCCATAGACCACCTAGCGACGACTACCAGCACTGAAGCGAGCCGAAGGCGCGCCGCCGTCATCGCCCCTCCATCGGGCACAACTTGTTGTAGTAGACAGTCGGGAAGTCGTCGTACTAAGGCCCCGTAGGACTAGCGCACCAGAACAGCAATCGCCGCAGATGAAGAATAACGTAGATCAGAAAGATCCAATCCGAAGACACGCGAACGTAGACGAACAACGATGAGATCCGAGCAAATCCATCAAAGATAGATCCGCCGGAGATACACCTCCACACGTCCACCAACGGTGCTAGACGCACCGCCGGACCGGGGACTAGGCGGGGAGACCTTTATTCCATCTTCAGGGAGCAGCCGCCGTCTCGTCTTGCTGAGCAGGACACAAACCCTAGCAAAACTGAAAGAAACGACTAAAAACAGAGCCCTCCCGCCGGCCCTTGCCGAGATCCACCGCGCCCCCATGACCCTAGGGCCATCGGAGAGGAGGCGGACCTGCAGCGGCGGCGGCGGGAGGCAGAAACCCTAACTTCAGGGGCAGAGACAGGGGGTGCGAGCAGGGGCCAGACACCCCCATCGCCTCGGCCCCCCTATTCATCCGCTGAGAGGCAGTTCAGTTAATGAGGAGTTCCTCAACTTGAAGAAAACCATGTCTCCCGCGTCTAAGAAAACACCAAACGCCACAAGCTGCACACACCTTGCCACCCGGATATATGGGACTAACATGTCGGCTGAGATTTAAATAATTCTTTTTTATAAAAAAAGTTGTTTGCTCATGCAACCAGAGATCACGTTTAATTCCCTCAGGGATTGGTTAGGTATTTACAGAGATCACTGTAAATGATTTTTCTTCTACCACCCAAGATATAACTTATCCTGTTCTTGTAGATTTCGTACCACCTCAACGACTTCTTTTCCATGTAACCGTCATCATCCAAGCCTCCCAACTCCCTCCACTATCAAGTAGAGAATGTTGGTGTCCTGCTGGTTCACGACCGGGTATGTCGGCGCCTTTCGTAACAAAGGTGAGTACTTGTGGTCGTGGAGAGACCAGAGGTCACCGAATTGGAGGGTGGTTTCCTTCTCCCACCCCGACTCCGGCGTCCTTAGGGCATGATCGAACTCTTGGTCGATGGGGCAGTTGGGCCTTCCAATCCTGGCGCTAGGTACGACATCGACGCCAGAAAAGGAACCGAGCGCTTGAGCTATTTTCTGGGAGCTCCTATACGCCGCTAACTGCGGTAAACAGGCGGCCTCACGCACAGGAATTTCTCCGACTGGGCCGGCCCATCTATCGCGGGGGGAACTCGCAAAAAAGAAACACAACTGCCTCGGGAAAATCCTACTCGCCTCTCACTGCGGCAAGCTGTCGACGCTTCACACAGGAGGAGGTTCGAGCGAGCGACCGAGTGGGGCGGCCTGTTTTAACGTTTTAGCAGACACTGGTTTTTCGGAACCTTCTATGATGTTTCCAACCGGTTTTTTCCTGGTTTTGGGAACCTTCTAGAAGGTTCCTGAACCGCCTTTTTCTTTTTCAGTTTGTTTTTCATTTTCCTTGTTTCTATTTCTATTCTTTTTTCTTTTTTCTTTTCTTTTTTCTGTTTCTTTTCCTTTTTCTTATTTTCAAGTTTATTTTCAAATTTTGTTTCCGAATTTCAAAAAATGTTCCTGTTTTTTTAGATTTTGTTCATAAATTAAAAAAATGTTCTCGTTTTTCAAAATTTGTTCACAAAATCTAATAATGTTCCCGTTTCAAATTTTTTGTTATGAATTTTCAAAAAATGTTCCTGCTTTTCAAAAATTGTTCGAAGTATTTTTGTTCATTTTTCAGAAAATTTTAAAATAATGACATGGATTTCACAAAATGTTTCTGTTTTCAAAAATTCTTTACAAATTTTAAAAAGTATTATTATTTTTCAAATTTTGGTTCATGTATTAAAAAATTGTTCGCATTTCAAATTTGTTTGGGATTTTCAAAATTCTTCTCCATTTGGAAATTTGTTCTAAAAATTCAAATTTGTTCCCATTTCAAAATTTTGTTCGAAAATTCTAAAAATGTTCATGTTTACAAAAAAAAAATGTTCACAATTCAAAATTTGTTCTCCCTTAAAAAATATTTATGTTTTTGAAAAAATCACTATTCAGAAACTTGTTCACATTTTCGAATCGAAAATTGATCGTAATAAAAAAATGTTCCTGTTTTTCAATATTCGTCCAGGACTTCAAAATTGTTCCTGTTTTTCAATTGCTTGCAAATTCAAAAAATTGCTAAAAAAATTAAAACTCGTGTGGGTTCTGTCAAAAATGTTCCTACTTGTAAAAAATATAATCAGAATTTACAATAAAAGATCGGAAAAAAAGAAAAATAATCTGATCTGCAGGTGTGACTAAGTCTAAATTGTTCGCATTGCCTTTTAACCATCAAATTGAATCGCACGCAGTGGCTAGCAACTTGTTAATCGTTCAATTTTTGCACCGCTCGTTGCCTTCGTGGGCCAGCCCAAATGAGGGAATAACCTATGCGATAGCTCGACATTCTGCCGTAGAATGCGGCGCATAGGAGTTCCCGCTGCCTCAAGCTCGCGACCTCGCAATTACGATCACGTGCTGCTAGCCACTAGGCCTTATGGACGACGTTGGCAATTGACAGCGTGAACCTTTTTTAACTATAACCTAATATTCAATCTAGCGTCCTATTTACTGTAACATGCAGATTATTCAATTGTTTTAAACAGATTTTAGAGAACATGAACAAAATTTTGAAAAATGTGAGCAAAATTTGAAATTTAAAAATACTTTGTAAATTATACTCCATCCGTCCGAAAATACTTGTCATCAAAATGAATAAAAAGGGATGTATCTAGAACTAAAATACATCTAGATACATCCCCTTTTATTCATTTTGATGACAAGTATTTCCGGACAGAGGGAGTAGTAACAAAATTTAGAATTTCGACATATTTTGAAAATAACTAAACATTTTTTTTAACTCGAACATTCTTTTGAAACATGGACAGGTCTAGCGGGTGGCCGTTGGCCCACTAGCACTCCACGGTGGCTGCCGAAAAAGGAAATATTTTGTCTCCCTAATCCATATTAGGAAAAGTGAACAGGTGTGGACATGCATGAACAGGATAAATAATTGTAAGCATCACGTGAATAGATGTGAACGCATTTACCATAACTTTTAAACCGCACATCGAAATTAAGATCCGTTTTCACTGTTAGAACCCTCGCGGCGTCCTCTTCGAAACTAGATCCCACATGAGTATGTTTCGATGAATTTTTTTTGTGCAATTTTGTCCACGTTTTGTGCAACTGACTAGGCGTCGATGTGCAACCACCTGACATGGATATGCAACTTTTCTCGTACACCATAGATGTGCAGTTTTCCTCTATGGTACCTCAACCCCCAAACTACCTCCTTCAAGTGAGATGTGTAACTTCGTCTGTTGCCCATGCCAACTGCATAGTAGTTGATGTGCAAATTTCCCTGCCTGTGGATGTGCTTGGTTGTTTCTGCATCGGCCAACAACCTAACAGTGGATGTGCAACTTCGGATACTGCCACGACCAACTGTCTAACAGTGACATGCAACTTTCTCGCGTATCCCATGGATGTGTAGTTTCCTTGCTAGCACCCGGCCAAAACCACCTCTGCCAGTGAAATTTGCAACGTTAGCACTCTGTTTATACTTACAACTGTAGTTTAACATGGAAACTAACTTGTGCAAACCTACTTTTGCACCGGTGGCGACATTAATGCTAACACCACTCCCCCCCCCCTCTATCTCCTCTTCCGTTAATGATACGATGCATATGATTGATACTTTTTTTTGGCCGGGAGCATATGATTGATACTTTGAACATATATAGTCATGATCCACCACACTAAATAGAACATTTAAAATTCGCGAATATTTTCTTTAATGTACTTGAACATTTTCCCAAATTTAAGTTTTTTAATTCATGAACATTTTTATGAATTTCATTAAAATTTTATACTCATGAACTTTCTTAAAACAAAATTTTTCTAAATCCATGTATTTCCATCATTATTTTCATTATCATGAACATTTTGTTTAAGTTTGCATGTATTTTTCAAATTTATGGACTATTTAAATGCATTAATTTTTTAAAATCTTAAAAGAATGAATTTGCAAATATTTCTTAACTCCTGCGAACATATTTAAAAACGGAAATGATAAATCCCCGACGTTCGGGATTTGACCATGGAAAAATCGAACGTTTTCAATGGCAATTTCAGTGATGCGAGGATGACAAGTTTAGTTGACACGCACGGCAATTTTTTGGCAAGAAATAAACCGCACACGGATTTGCCATGCTTGTCAACATCCCGAACATTCGGGCATTACCAGGTCTTTTAAAAACTGTTTCCAATTTGTGAAAAATAATCTTGGCAGCCGTTTTTGGAGTGAAAATTGGAATGTCTTGACTTGTGCGAAGACCTCACCGGCAACGGCGCCAGAAATCCTTCTTGCTACCTCTTGAGCACTGAGTTGGTTTTCCCTTAAAAAGCAAAGGGTGATGCAACAAAGTAGCGTAAGCGTTTCCTTCATTTTTGAGAACCAAGGTATCAATCCAGTAGGAGGCTACACGCAAGTCCATCGTACCTACACAAACAAATAAGAACCTCACAACCAATGCTATAAAGGGGTTATCAATCCCTTCACGGCCACTTGCAAGAGTGAGATATGATAGAGATAATAATAAGATAAATATTTTTGTATTTTTATGGTATAGATTGGAAAGTAAAAATTGCAAAATAAAGTAGATCGAAAACTTATATGATGGAAAATAGACCTGGGGCCATAGGTTTCACGAGTGGCTTCTCTCAAGATAGCATAATTACTACGGTGGGTGAACAAATTATTGTCGAGCAATTGATAAAAAAGTGCATAGTTATGAGAATATCTAGGCATGATCATGTATATAGGCATCACGTCCGCGTCAAGTAGATCGAAACGATTTTGCATCTACTATTATTACTCCACACATCGACCACTATCCAGCATGCATCTAGAGTATTAAGTTCATAAGAACAGAGTAACGCATTATGCAAGATGACATGATGTAGAGGGATAAACTCAAGCAATATGATATAAACCCCATCTTTTTATTCTCGATGGCAACAATACAATACGTGCCTTGCTGCCCCTGCTATCACTGGGAAAGGACACCGCAAGGTTGAACCCAAAGCTAAGCACTTCTCCATTGCAAGAAAGATCAATCTAGTAGGCCAAACCAAACTGATAATTCGAAGAGACTTGCAAAAATAATCAATCATACATAAAAGAATTCAGAGGAGATTCAAATATTTCTCATAGATAAACTTGATCATAAACCCACAATTCATCGGATCTCGACAAACACACCGCAGAAAGAGTTACATCAAATAGATCTCCAAGAAGATCGAGGAGAACATTGTATTGAGATTCAAAGAGAGAGAAGAAGCCATCAAGCTAATAACTATGGACCCGAAGGTCTGTGGTAAACTACTCACACTTCATCGGAGAGGTTTTGGCATTGATGTAGAAGCCCTCCGCGATCGATTCCCCCTCCAGCGAAATGCCGAAAAAGGCTCCTAGATGGTATCTCACGGGTACAGAAGGTTACGGTGGTGGAAATAGGGTTTCGTGGTGCTCCTCGATGTTTTCAAGGTATGCAAGTATATATAGGCGAAGAAAGTCGGTCAGGGGAGCCACGAGGGGCCCATGAGGGTGGGGGGCGCGCCCTCCTGCCTCGTGGCTTCCTCGTCTGCTTCTTGACATCCACTCCAAGTCTCCTGGACTGCGTTTGTTTCAAAAATATCTCTTCCAAAGGTTTCATTCCGTTTGGACTCCGTTTGATATTTTTATGCGAAACACCGAAATAGGCAAAAAACAACAATTTGGGCTGGGCCTCCGGTTAATAGGTTAGTCCCAAAATGATATAAAAGTGTATAGTAAAGACCATAAATATCCAAAACAGGTAATGTAATAGCACGGAGCAATAAAAAATTATAGATACATTGGAGACATATCAAGCCTATGCTGCCAAGCATCCATGGGAAGCCCTTGCTGGCATTCATCGCCAACAACCGGGTTGTATCTTCAGCAGTCGGCTCTCTCAAGTATTCAGGGCCAAACACAGCTATAACAGCCTTGCAGAACTTATACAGAGATTCTAGGCATGTAGACTCGCTCATACAAACTTACTCATCAATGAGATCACCGGGCACTCCGTATGCAAGCATTCAGATGGCGGCAGTGCATTTCTAATGAGAGGAGAAATCAATCTTTCCAACGGCATCCTCTTTGCACGCGAAGTAGTCATCGTAGCCGACCGCCCCCTCTCTAATACGGTTGAAAAGATGCCTACTCACACGGAAACGACAGTGGAATTTCTGATGTTTGAACAACGGATTTGTTGTATCAAAGTAGTCCTTCCATAGAAGGAAATGCCCGCTCTCCCAGTTGAGATTCAATGCCGGAAGTTGGCCCGGAATGGAGCCACGGAACAACGGCCGCTGGCTATTCAGGTGGTGATGGACCAACACGGCAGCCAATATCTCCTCCTCGTCATCAGACGACGAATCGTCGGAGTCGCAAAGGAAATTGTGAAAAAAGAACTCGTCGGCGGAGTCCATTTTGCACCTTCGCAAACTGTCGAACAGCTTGCCGACGTTGACGCAGAAGACGGCCGACGAAAGGAGTCACGGTGCGCACGGACCAGCTAGCTGCCCTGCCGGCGTCCGACGAGCGAGCCGGCATCCGACGAGCGTGCTGGTGAGGGTCTGGCCGGGGACGGCGAGGCGGCTACTTGGTCACGGTCGCGACTGTGTCGAGGGAGCGGGGGTGTCGGGGTGGGAAGCAGTTGGTTCCTTGCGGCAAGACGGCGGTGGCGACGTGGGAGGTGGCGGCGTTGCTCAGAGGATGTTGCGGGCGCTGGCAGCTGGCAGAGTCATCGGAAAATGGGCGGCGACGGCAGTGACAAAGGAGGCGGGCGTGGTTGCTGTTGGATGGGGGGAGGCCAATGTACCCCCGACCAGTGGGCCCGGAGGAGGAGAAGGCGAGCGCGCACGTCCGTCTCGTATCCGCGCCGACGCAAATCCGGCTCAAAAATGAGTCGGGAATGGGTCGCCCGCGGACGAAAAGCGGACGCGCGGTCGTTTGGGTCGGCACGTTGGGTCGACTTTTATGTCTGTGCCGACCCAAATGGATGCCAGCGGACGAAATGGGTCGCCCCGTTGGAGTTGCTCTCAATGGACGCGACAACGGCTCTTGTAAAGGGATTGAATCTCATTGAATCGCTGGGACGTTCTCCAGTTATAATTGAGACGGACTCACTTGAAATCAGTAAAGCATTTGGTGGAGAAGTTTATATCATGAGCTCTGATGCAGCAATCATGATGCTTGGCAGGTTTCTGTCCAACACAGTTCGAGGGAAGTTTACGAGCGCACAACCTAGCTAGAAACCCTTTTGATTCTTATTCTTTTTTGTTTTGTTTTGGATGGTGTTCCTCCCGTGTTTATTTTGCAAGACATTTTGAATGATGTAACTCTATTCCCTTTGCAATAAAGTGCACCTTGAGTGCTTTCCGTCAAAAAAAAAAAAGCCACTCACCCTGCAAAAAAAAAGCCACTCACCCCGCAAAAAAAAAAGCCACTCAACTACGTATGTACGCCCACCATTAAACTACGTACGTGCGTACGTACACCACCAGACGGCACACCGCCACGTCCTACCATTGCCTCGTATCATACGTGTGATAGGGTGTGTTTCCCCGTTTTCCTTCTGGCCCTGGCGGCTGGAAACCCTAGCCACCGTCAGGAGACCCAATCTTTCAGCGCCGTCCTCCGGCGGCTCCCCTCCGCCGGCGAGCTCGGTCGTCGTTAGTGAGGGGGGTCGCCGGATCCACGCGTATGGATCGTTTTTACTCCCTCGTAGTTTTAGATTTTTAGGCTGTTCATCGTCTTTGTTTCGGCGGCGACGATGACAGCGCTGAATAAAGATTCTTCGGATCCTTCCTTGAGAAGACCATTGGTCCTATGGTTGGGGATGGATTTGGAAATCAGTCTGTTCAAGCAAGGATGGCGTGGCGACGGCGACATCCTCGTGGTGGACCTGTGTCCTCGGACTCCGCCGTTGCGACGGCGTTTGCTCCAGCGTCGGCGCAGAGCTTGGGAGGTAGTCCAGGAGCGGAAGCAGATTGTGGTCTGCATCGACGACATCTGGAAGACGGAACATGTGCTGGGTTCGTGGTTCGTGGATGGCAGGTATGGTTTCCTTCCGTGACGTCTTAGTCACGGTGGGGTGCCAGATCTGAAGTTCGATGGCGTGTCCGGGGTGTTGCCCCGGTCTGATTCGTTCAACGGTAAGGGCTTCACTTTTGGTGAGCCACCTTGAAGGTCCGCAAAGCTGCATAGCAGCGATGGAGCCGCATCGAGCTCGGGTAAGGAGGTGATCCATCATTCTTTTCTTCGGTGGCTGCTGTCGTGGTGCCGGAGGCAGGTGATGGGCGTTGGTGTCAAAATCAGATATGTTCTGCTATCTTTTCAGTTCTGTCATGTCGGTCCTTACGTGACTTGTATTTTAATCTTTATGATATGAATGAGACACATATTACCATGCAAAAAAAAAAAGACGGCACACTGCCGGATCAGCATCATGCGGAAACCAGAATTTAAGAGTACGTACTAGTACAATATAATTTGCCCACTGGAAATTCAGTAAGCGATGCACATGCACGAACATGCATGTTCCAATTGACCATCGATCGAAGTCGAACCCATCCCACTTGGCATTCTTGAGATCGGGACTTTGTCAAACAACGAGATCACACGTCCAGTCGCTCGTGAAATAGATAATTCAAGTCGTTGATTCGCCGCTGCAGCGTCAATGATTCACCACGCACTAGCTGTCGGTTTTATTCCCTCAATTTTTCTTAGATTTCCACTGTGCATCTGTCCATCTGACATTCAATCTGGGGAGCTCCCAGCGAACCAGTGCCCTTCCCTGGAACGTTCGCTTTAATGGAATTCCAGCGCGATCCCAGTTGGCCCATTTCGCGTGCATGAAAAAAACTGGCTACACCTAGTTCATTTTTTTATATTAAAAATGCCATTAACAAGAAAACTTGCAAAGGCAAGAAAAATTGCCAAGGTCTAATAAACAAAATTGCCATGGTCCAAAATTGCCATGGTCTATTTAATAAAATTGTCATGCTACTTACAAATAAACTACCATTGTCTACTTAAAAATTTGCAATGGTAATAAATAACTAAATTTCCATGCTACATACAAAAAACTAGCAAATAATATAATAAAATTGCACACGAAAATTTTAGGAAGTTTGTTCTATAAAAAAACATAGTAACCTTTTCAAATTTTGTAATAGGTACATGAAAAAATTAGGGATTTTATTCTTCTAAACTAGATGGCAAATTTACGAATTTTGTCCTTTTGAAAAGATGGAAAACTTAGAAATGTACCATGGGCACATGGAAATTTTTAGAAATGTTGTTCTCTAAAACACACATTGCAGCTTTTTGGCATTTGTAATGGGTACATGGCAAAGTTAGGGATTTTATTCTTTCAAAAGATGGCAAATTTTAAAATTTTGCAATGGACACAAGGAAAATTTTGGTTCTCTATTTTTCTTTTAAGATTTGGAAATTTGCAAATGGGCACGTAGGAATTTAGGAGATTGACTTTGTACTCCCTCCGTCTAGGTGTGTAAGTCATCTTACGAAAACCAAATAATCCCAAAACACTTAGGCGCGGTGCATTAAATTCTACCTCGTTTCTTGTTTCTTGACATATCAACCAATAAGAGATGTGGGGTGTACATACTTTTAATGACTTGAGACTACCAAACACGACATGCAGTGGTTAGTTCATTGCATGCAATGCTATTAATTAGCAAATGAACATTAAGTTCTCTCGTTTTCTCCTCCTCCTTGGTGACTGTGCACAACCTAAGATGACTTACTCACCTAGACGGAGGGAGTACCAAAAGATGACAAATTTAGCAAATTGGCATGGGCACATGGAGAAATTAGGAGATTTGCTCTTTCAAGAAGATAGAAAACTTAGAAGACTTGTTCTATTAAAAAAGGATGGAAAATTAGGAATTTTCCATGAGCGCATGGGAAAATTAGGAGACCTTAAGCCACCATGTGACAAAACAGGGAAATAACTACTAATTTTCATGGGTAAAAAATTTAGTTGCCATGTCAAACATCTTAATTTAACATGGATACATCAACATAATTTGCCCTGGGCACACAATATAATGTTCCATTTGCTGTTTTGTGGTTTAGACTAATTTGGAAAAAGGTCTAAATTGCCATGGTACTGGCAAAAGAGCTAACTTGCCACGAGAAAATCAGGAAATTTTTGTTTGTAAAAAAGCAAGTAAATATCAAGGAAAATTAGCTATCTAGATCGTGGCAAATGGGGAGAAAAAACTACTTGAATCATGGCAACCTATAGAAAAATCATGGAAAATACTACCCCCTATATTATTGAGAGAAAAGTACTATGTTCAAAATGGTTGATTGTACTATGTAGATGAAAGAAAAATGATCATATCAATAAAATGGGAATCACGGAGGGAAATGTAAATTGTTACATGGCAAAATTAGCACATTTCCTGTCCTAAACCATGGAAAAAATTGAGAATGTTGAGAAGGTCACATGGCAATTATGCATGGGCTGTTGCATCACATCTATCGTAGAACATAGTGGAGAAGCTAGAGGGGCAAACAAAACCTCCATGGTGTATGCGCCAGAAGCAGGGTCTAAGCAGTAGGGAGCATCTGGTCCTTCCCCTCGTCGTGACGTTTACGGGTGTAAACATGGCGAATACGGGAGGAAAAATGTCGGACAATTGGAAAATATGATGATCCAAGCAGTTGGTCATGAAAAATAGTAGCCTCCGTAAATTACACCTGTTTTTGGCATGAACACAACAAACCAAGCGAAGCCTAAGGGAATCCGTTCGCACTAACACACGGACGAACGCTTCGGAAATCTCATGTGGCAACCAGCGTTGATCCAAGATATGTGAGCTCTATCTGACAGTCTGTAATGTCATATATATAACATTTGGGATTTTCTTTGGTTGGTTTCACTTTAATTCACTACACACTATTAAAGTGTTGTTAGAATTATCACAATTACTGAATCATCATGGAGTATTGGAGTAGTTAACGATTTTTTAGAAGAGGAGGATCACCCCCGGTTTTTGCATGAGGATGGTGCATTCAGCCATTTTATTAAGAAAAATATCGAAAAGGTCTGCGATGTAGTAAAATAAGGTAAAATTGTCACAACCGGCAAAAATAGGACGAGATGACTAAACACCTAGCCTATTATTGGACCACCATCCAAACCGGTTGTGGATATCCCGAGTTACCATCTCCCATCGGGTGGACCCAGTAACCAAAAGCACCTTGGCTTCCACAAGAGTGAGTAACAACCACATACGGATCCAAGTAATGGCCCTGTAGATAACCTGCAAAAAATTTAGACGAGTTTGTCCATTAAAACCATATCATTTCTGCAGTTCCATATAGCCCAAGTAATGCACATACTCCTATCCGAACATGTCTCGCAGTGTTTGGCTCCACTCCATTTAGCCACGTCCCAAATAATGTGTGAATACTATTTGTAGGGGTGATATGAAAGGTATATGAATCGAACCCATAATAGTTTGGTTAGCGGACAATCGAGAAAGAGTTGTTTAATAGTTTCATCTTGATCACAAAAGCAGCATGGTTGACTACCCTCCTTTTTTCGCTTTGCCAAGTTATCCTTAGTCAGAATCACCTCCTTATGAAAAAACCACATGAAGACTTTGATTCTTAAAGGCACTTTAATCTTCCGAATATGTATCGATTTCGGAATTGGACCAGAGTCAATTAAGTATACATACATAGATTTCAGTGAGGAAATTCAGTTCACAGATAGTCCCTCGTGAATGGTATCTGGCTCATCAGAGCAGTGGATGCCCATTAACCACAGCACCTGATGTAGCCATGCGTCCCATCAGTCTCCTACTAAAGATCTCCGAAATTCAATGTTTAGAGGAGTAGACTGTAACACTGTAGCAACATAAGCTTTCTTACGCTATATAATATTTTACAAAGACGGATATTGTGTGGCTAAAGACGTCTCCTCTAACCAAGTATCCTCCCAGAATCTAGTCGAATGACCGTTTCCAACGATGCATTTAGTCGTATGGAAGAGGCCGCTTTCTCTCTCATTAACCCCTTCCAGAAAGGTGAATCATTGAGCCTAATGGTAACCTGGGCCAAGGTCTTAGATTGTAGGTACTTATAATGCAAAATTTGTACCCGCGTGACTTAGGTCTCAATAGAAGCCTGTACAACCATTTACTAAGCAGGTACCTATTCTTTACCTCTAAATTCTCAATCTCGAGCCCACCCTGGTCTTTTTGTCTACAAACGATATCCCACTTAATGAGCATGTACTTTGTCTTTATTTCATCGCATTGCCAAAAAAATCGTGACAGATAGAAGTCTAACCTTTTCCGTACCCCTACGGGTACTTTAAAGAAAGACAAAAGGAACATCAACATACTTGTGATCACTGAGTTTAACAGTACCAACCGACCACCGTAAGACATAAGCTTGCCCTTCCAACAACTTAGTTTTTTTTTTTCAAATCGATCTTCAATGCACTTCCACTCCTTGTTAGAAAGCTTGTGATGGTGAATTGGTATGCCCAGATAAATAAACGGTAGGCTACCAATTCACATCCGAACAATTGTCTATAAGCATCCTATCCATCTTTGACTATCCCAAAACAGAACAATTCACTTTTGTTAAAATTAATCTTCAATCCCGACAATTGCTCAAACAGGTGTGACGAAATTACTTGATGAAGCTTAGTGCTGATGCCTAGCATCTTGCGATGTGATTCAATCCATGTGATACATTAACAATAGAGCTCTCAAAGATCATCGCATATCATTTTTATCACCGCATCATGGCCGGTACAACCACATTTCACATGGGTGTACAGGCTGTCTCTGTGGTGATCTCGTGTATAAACTATCAGATCCGTCTAGTCTATTTTTGCTACCCGATGACTATAAAAATTAACCCCATGTTACATGTGTTTGACCCCAACACATAACACTCCATGTATTTGAAGTCAAGATCCTCAAAAATAAAATAAAAGAGCAATGCTATTTCTACACACCAGTTCTACAAAAAGTTTTAGGCACTAGTTCATTATGGTGACAGTTAGCTAAAAATCAGGGGAGTAGTTACGGATGGGAACACACTAGTACGTAAATATTTTGTAGAAGCTTTATGTAAGAATATGATTTTCGTTTAAAAAATATATTTGAAGTCAAATGTAGCCATATAAGTATTTCATTAGCCGAGAAAAAGTCCCAAAACTTTTGCCTTGCCTCTTTCTCAATTTCTCATCAAACGTCGGAAATGACTCAGCAGAACTCATTTTATTAGCTTGAAGTATTAGCCTCCACATCGATGGATGCACACAACAAAGAGTATTACTTGATGATGGACACATACAGAATCTTTTTCCCAGAATCTTTGGCTATGCATTGGTTAAAGAAATCACTAATTGCTTGAGCCTGTAAAGTAATGAAACGGTGTATGCTTTTAGGATGGACGAGTCAATTTTATGTTTGAGGGAGTGGAACAAAATAACATACCTAAATTAGGTACTTTCGTGTTTACGGGTACTAGTTTCGTTCACTAGCATCGCTGGATGGAATTTTTTGACCAGGTTGGCTCCCCGAAGTACTATATATTGGAGACACTAAAATTGGCTAGATCTAGGCTCTAGGCAGCTAGCTAGAGGTACACAGAGAGATACAGTCGACCCATCTCCATATTGCCGTCATGCTAGTCAGCCGGGTATCCCTTGCAGCGGCGCTGGTGCTGCTGATCTCGGTGCCGCCGGTCGCCGGAGATCTGCTGACACCGATTGGGCTGCCGAACTGCAACACCACCTGCGGCAACGTGAGTGTGCCGTACCCGTTCGGCATGGGCCCGCGTCGATGCTTCCACTCGCCCGAGTTCAAGCTCACGTGCGACCGTGGAAGCAAGCTCCCGCGGCTGCTCCTCGGCAACGACAGCGGCGGCGGTGCATTGGAGGTCGTCAACATCTGGGTAGAGAACAGTACGATGCGCGTCATCAGCCACGGAGTGCATGCCATGAATATGAGCGGCTCCGGCGGCCAGTGGAGCTGGAGTCCCGGTGCCGGTCTGCCATACACCCTCTTGGGGTGGGGCATAAACGAGTTCATCCTCTTGGGGTGCAATCTCCAGGCGAAGCTGCTGAGCAATGGGAGCGGCGGCAGTATCATCAGCGGCTGCGCCTCCTTCTGCTCCACGGACACGGAAAGGATGGACTGGTATGATGCTTATAACAAGCCCTGCTCCAACAACGGCTGCTGCCTGTCGTCCATCCCCGCTATGGGCGACGCATTCTACGGAGTGGAGCTTAAACGGCTGGACAGGGGCCTTCCAGAGAAGGGCATGCAAGCCGACCAAGTGCCAGTGAGCGTGCTCATCGCTGAGACGGGCTGGTTTGACTCGGAATTGTCCACACATCTGATGGACCCAATGCGTGGCCAGTGGCACAAGACCAGGCTGCCGGTCCCCATGATTCTCCGTTGGGTGGTGCCGCAGGGCACATCCTATGATATGAAATACCCTGGTGAGGCAGCCTGGAGGATCTGCAAGAGCACCAACAGCGAGCCCAGAGCCGCGGCATATTTTCCAGTAAGAGGCAATTCGTGTGAGTGCAAGGAGGGCTACCAGGGCAACCCTTACCTCACCGGCGGATGCCAAGGTATGAATGCATGCGAAACATTTGTTTTTTTTAAGGAAGGATGTTGTTGTTGTTGTTATTGTTGTTGTTGTTGTTCATAAAACTACATTTTGCTAGTTTTTCTTTAATAAGACATTAGATTAATTTTTCTATACATATACATATAAATATAGATATCAAAGAGTGTGATCATAAAGAAGAACATGGATGTTTCGAAGACTGCGAGGAACTACCCGGGACTTTCCGGTGCCGTTGCCCCGAAGGGTTCCATGGCAACTACACCATATCCGGCGGCTGCTTTAAGTCTATATAAACACAGGTATGCAACAACTGAGAATTTCATGCTAATTATTTCAGGCATACCATCCAAACGTGACTGAGCAAACAATAGCAGTTAAACAAATGTTGTGTATTGTTTCTCAGGTCGCTTGGGTTTAATAATTGGTCTTGCAATCGCTAGTGGCCCATGCATTATACTTTTGGTACTTGGTACAATCCTCATAATCCGTGAACTTGAGCAACGCAAGGGGAAGTCGTTGAGACACAAGTTCTTTAGTCAAAACCGTGGACAACTATTGAAGCAGTTAGTTTCTCATAGGGCAGACATCGCCGAGAGGATGATAATTCCTTTAGCGGAGCTACAAAAGGCCACCAACAATTTTGATCAAGCTCGTAGGCTCGGTGAAGGAGGGCATGGCACTGTTTACAAGGGGATTTTGTCTCACTTGCATGTCGTGGCCATCAAGAAGTCAAATATCGTGGTCAAGAGAGAAATCGATGAGTTTATAAATGAGGTTGCCATACTATCACAAATCAACCATAGGAATATTATAAAGCTCCATGGTTGTTGCCTCGAGACAGAAGTCCCTTTACTTGCCTATGAGTTTATCTCCAATGGAACCCTCAGCGACCATCTTCACACAGGAGCACCAGGATCACTATCTTGGGAAGATAGGTTAAGGATCACAAGTGAAATAGGAAAAGCTCTTGCTTACCTTCATTCTTCTGTAACTGTGCCTATTATACATAGAGATATCAAGCCTTCCAACATACTTCTTGATGATGCCTTGATAGCAAAAGTGTCTGATTTTGGAGCTTCGAGGTACATTCCCATGGATCAAACAGGGTTAACAACAATAACTGCAGTGCAAGGAACTATAGGGTACTTAGACCCTATGTACTATTACACGGGACGCCTAACGGAAAGTAGTGATGTCTATAGCTTTGGAGTCCTTCTTGTTGAGTTGCTTACTAGGAAGAATCCATCTTCCTATAGATCATCTGAAGGTGATGGCCTTGTCATGCAGTTTGTTGAACTACTTGCCGAAGGCAATCTGGCCAAGATACTAGATCCACAAGTTTTAGTGGAGGCAGGTAACGAAGTGGAAGAAGTAGCTACTCTTGCTGTGTCATGCATGAAACTGAGAGCAGAGGAGCGGCCAACCATGAGGCAAGTAAAGATGGCACTGGAAGCTCTCCAAGCACCCAAGGAGCGTGACATGGGTGATCTGCCAATAGAAAAAGATGACAGGAAATACGTGGCAGTGGGTTATGCATCTACCATCAGAGGAACAAACCTGCAGGAAGCGAGCAGGCGTCATAGCCTAGAAGAAGAGTTTATTTTGTCTGCGAGGTACCCTCGGTAGTTCTCTTTTGCTTGTGACTCACTTCATTAATTTAGGAGGCAATCCTGCTGTTATTGTTACATGTATAATCTACTGGAAAAAATAGCGCGCTATAGCGTCACTAATAGCAATGCCATAGTGTATAGAGAATTTCCGCGCTAAATTGCTCGGTCTACAATGTCTCGCTAATAGCAATGCTATAGCCCGCTATAGCACGTTAATAGCATATTTTTAGGGACAACGCTATTTTCTTCCTTGGTAGAATCACTGATTCTTTTTTTTTGCGGGGTGAATCACTGATTCAGTTTGTGATTTGTATGAAGAACACGTGTTAAACTCTTGTATATTTGTTGTGTCTATATGCATCATTATATGTCGATTCTGGACATGCATTGCCTTCAATTTGCATTGATCCCTCTTTCTCAACCGCTTATGTAATTAACCACCAAAGATGGTTATTGATTATGAGAAGCTAACCACTAGCCAGTTTAAAAAATGGTTAAATCTGCAGATTACATGTGCCTAAGCTTTGAAGACTAATACGCACCATTTATATTTTGTATTTGCGACAGCCTCAAGAGGAATGAATTTTTGACTATGTCAACTATGAGGTTAGTTTGTATGTCTGACTTCCTTAATGGCAAAATCGAATCTCCTGGACATACGCACCCGCTCCTTGATCTCCCCCCACGAGAACCAGATCTTCTCCATACGCCACAAGAAGTCTGCATCAATAATACAGATTCTGTTTGGAGGGAAAATCAACACAACATTTCACTCGTGGAAGTAAGGAAGAGGACCAAAAATTCAAAACAAGTATGGATGCAATAGCACAGATACTTGTTTTTTAGAGGTGCTTTACGGTACACTTCACTAGCACTAATAGTAAGGGCATCTCCAAGGCCATCCGCTAAAATGGACACACTATTTGTCCGCGGACCAATGCACAAAAACTAATACGGGAGTTGGCTACCAAACCACATCCCATAAATGTCCGCCCAAGTCCAGACAATTTGATTTCAAATACATAGCAATATGAGAAAATTAAAGTGTGGTGTTCATAGAGCCCAATAACAATAAAAAAAGAGATGGATTATCATAGTTTTTACATACTTCCGATCACAAAATTTCTAGTCAGGCAGACCATGAAAAAAGGCTTCCCGAACCTCCTCGCTCACTCGGCCGCTTGCTCATCCTCACCAGCCGCCTCCTCCTCTGCTGCTAGATCTCGGCCACCAAGCAATCAAGCACTTCACCATCCTAACAAGGATGACGTGCACCAAGCATGCACGATCATCTCAGCATCGGCGTCGAACTCGTCTATCCTCATGGTCAACATCTTGGTATCCTCCGAACAGGCTGCGAGCTCAATTGTCTTCTTTTCGAGTTTGATATTCTTCTGTTCAATAATCTTCTTCTCGGTCGCCGCCATCAGGAGGGTAAACCTCTCCACCTTCTTTTCCTCCTTCACGTCATAATGCTTAACATATGACTCCTCCATCTTTGCTGAAATGTTCTCAAACATACACATCATCTTTCTCGCTTCATCTTCTCCTCCTCTCACCTCTTTCCATGGACCCCATTCTAACCTTTTTGGGCGATTCTTTTGCTGGGTCAGTTGGATCACCCACCTCTTCCTCGTTGTTGATGTCAAGTGCTCTTGATGGAATTGATAATGCCATTTTGTCACTAGGGTTGTACATTCAATTTTAACCAACAATACATCCTTCAAGAAAAAGTTGCACGCACAGAATGACTATAGAAAAAGACATTGTCAACAGTGTGCATATCTGGCAAAATGACCAACACATAGAGCATAGCCGCCCAACAAGTTGCTTATTGGGCCAAATGCCATAGAGCAAACCCGGCCAACAAGTTGCATGTACAACCAAATGATGAACACACAGAACAACTTAGTTGCTCGGTGATTTGAACACCACTTGGCCATCAATTGATAAGTTGTTTTAAATGGCCACAATACTTGCTCACGACCTCTTGGATGGTGTATCATCGATGATTAAGTGACTTTATCCCACTATCGTGGATGAGTTCATTGTGGTAGGGCTCAAACTTCTTGTGCTCATGGAACCATGAATGAATGTTGCCTCAAACAGTTGCGCCCCATTGCTTTGTGCCATGGATCAGATCGATGCTAGTGGCTAACCACACATCGCACAATAATTTTTCCTCACTCATGTTCGATCTTCCTCCTCTACCCCTCTTCTTTGGACCGGCTTCCTATGGATCAAGGTTGTCGTCGACGTCCTTCTCCGATAGCCCGGTGTACACCAGTCTATTTGTTGGGTGTACGTGCTTGGCTGCTGGGTTTACGTGTGCGACTGCTGGGTGTAAGGGTGTGTTCAGTTTCAGTCACCAGCTGGAACGACACGGGACGGACCTGCACTAGGGGCTCGTTTCTGCGTTTGGTTCGTAAATGGAACGGAACCGAGTCGTGCCCACCGAGCGAATATTGTGTCAATATCCGAAACACGCCGAGACCTCCGAATCGGAGGTACCACGTGGAACGAGTCGTCGCTCTTTCATTTTCTTCCCTGAAACCCAATCGAGTCCTCTCTCAGCGTCACCTCCCACTCGTCTCTCCCTCACCCGATCTGCGCCGCCGTCGAACTCCTCTTGATCTATGCTGCCGGCGACCTCCTCTCGATATGCGCCGCCGGCGTTCGTATCTTCCTCTCTTATGTGGCGGATCGAGTGGCTGGGTGACGACAATTGTGCAATGGGGCGGCGGGATAGGTGCTAACAACGTCGGCGGGCTAGGTTCTAACAACAACGGCATTGTCTCCTCTAAAGATACAACCTCCATTCCTCTCCCTTGCACATGTTGCAGCTTCTCCTCGTTTTGCTATTCAGCCGAGAAAGAGACAGAGATATGTGTTGTTCAATGCTGTTAGCACAAGATAGAGAGATAGGGATATTGAGATATGTGATGTTCGTTGCTTGATACGTCTCCGACGTATCTACTTTTCCAAACACTTTTGCCCTTGTTTTGGACTCTAACTTGCATGATTTGAATGGAACTAACCCGGATTGACATTGTTTTTAGCAGAACTGTTATGGTGTTATTTTTGTGCAGAAATAAAAGTTCTCGGAATGACCAAAAACTCCACGGAGATACGTTTTGGAATTAATAAAAAATATTGGTGAAAGAATCAACATAAGGGGGCCCACACCCTATCCACGAGGGTGAAGGGCACGCCCACCCCCTTGGGGCATGCCCCCTGCCTCATGGGCTCCCTGGATCTCCACCGACCTCAACTCCAACTATATATATTCACTTTCAGGGAGAAAAAAATCAGAGAGAAGAATTCATCGCATTTTACGATATGGAGCCGCCGCCAAGCCCTAATATTCCTCGGGAGAGCTGATCTGGAGTCCGTTCGAGGCTCCGGAGAGGGGAATCCATCGCCATCATCATCATTAACCATCCTCCATCACCAATTTCATGATGCTCACCGCCGTGCGTGAGTAATCCCATTGTAGGCTTGCTGGATGGTGATGGGTTGGATGAGATTTACCATGTAATCGAGTTTGTTTTGTTAGGGTTTGATCCCTAGTATCCATTATGTTCTAAGATTGGTGTTGCTATGACTTTGCCATGCTTAATTCTTGTCACTAGGGCCCGATTGCCATGATTTCAGATCTGAACCTATTATGTTTTCATGAATATATGTGAGTTCTTGATCCTATCTTGCAAGTCAATAGTCACCTACTATGTGTTATGATCCGGCAACCCCGAACTGACAATACTTGGGACCACTCCCGATGATGACCGTAGTTTAAGGAGTTCATGTATTCACTAAGTGCTAATGCTTTGGTCCGATACTCTATTAAAGTGAGGCCTTAATATCCCATAGTTTCCAATAGGACCCCGCTGCCACGAGAGGGTAGGACAAAATATGCCATGCAAGTTCTTTTCCATAAGCACATATGACTATATTCAGAATACATGCCTACATTACATTGATGAACTGGAGCTAGTTCCGTGTCATCCTATGTTATAACTGTTGCATGATGAATTGTATCCGATGTAATTATCCATCATTGATCCATGGCCTATGAGCTTTTCACATATTGATCTTTGTTTAGTTACTTCTCCATTGCCACTGTTACGATTACTACAAAACTGCTATTGTTACTTTTGCCACTGTTGCTGTTACTTCCATACTACTTTGCTACTAAATACTTTGCTGCAGATATTAAGTCTTTCAGGTGTGGTTGAATTGACAACTCAACTGCTAATACTTGAGAATATTCTTTGGCCCCCCTTGTGTCGAATCAATAAATTTGGGTTGAATAATCTACCCTCGAAAACTGCTGCGATCCCCTATACTTGTGGATTACCAAGACCTTTTTCTGGCGCCGTTGTCGGGGATCATAGCTCTATTCTGTGAGTCACTTGGGATTTATATTTGTTGATCACTATGAGGAACTTGAAAGATGAAAGAACCAAGATTTTTCCCTCAACTACGAGGGGAGGTAAGGAACTGCCATCTAGCTCTACACTTGATTCACCTTCTGTTATGAGTAAATTCGCGACACCTATACCCGCACCTGCTATTGATTCTGATATGTCGCATGTTATTGATGATGCCACTTCTGCTATGCATGATGCTTATGATGAAACTACTTCTCTGCTTGATAATACAGTGCCATTAGGTGAATTTCTTGATGAACAACTTGCTAGGGTTAGAGAGAATGAGATTATTGAAACTGATAATATTGATGAAAGTGATGATGAAGATTCTCCCCCTAGATATGAATTGCCTGTTGTTCCTGAGGGTTATGTGATGGATGAAGAAACTGCTAGAAACCTTTTTGCTTGCAAAGATAGATATGATCTTAAGAAACTGTTAGCTAAGCTGAAAGAAAAGTCTCTGAATGCTAGACTGAAATATGACCCTGATTTTGCTTCTTCACCTATCTGTGTTACTGATAAGGATTATGAATTCTCTGTCGATCCTGAGTTAATTAATTTGGTTGAATCTGATCCTTTCTATGGCTATGAATCTGAAATGTTGTGGCACATCTTACTAAATTGAATGATATAGCCACCCTATTTACTCATGAGGAAAAAAATTCGCTATTATTATATCCTTAATTTTTTTCCTTTCTCATTAAAGGGTGATGCTAAGATATGGTTTAATTCTCTTGCTCCTGGTTGTGTGCGTAGTCCCCAGGATATGATTTATTACTTCTTTGCAAAATATTTTCCCGTTCATAAGAAACAAGCTGCCTTAAGGGAAATATTTAATTTTGTGCAACTTGAAGAAGAGAGTCTCCCACAAGCTTGGGGAGGCTTCTCCGATTACTTAATGCTTTGCCTGATCATCCTCTCAAGAAAAATGAAATACTACTTGATATCTTTTATAATGGACTAACCGATGCTTCCAGAGACCACCTAGATAGTTGTGCTGATTGTTTTTCAGGGAAAGAACTGTTGAGCAAGCTGAATTGCTATTGAATAATATACTGAGCAATGATAATGATTGGACACTTCATGAACCAACTCCTAATCCAACTCCGAAGAAAAGGGGTATTCTATTTCTCAGTCCTGAAGATATGCAAGAGGCAAAGAAATCTATGAAAGAAAAAGGTATTAAAGCTGAAGATGTTAAGAATTTACCACCTATTGAAGAAATACATGGTCTTGATAACCCGACACAGGTAGTAAAGGTAAATTCTCTCTATAGATTTGATAAGTGTGAAATCCCATCTACGTACTAAGTTTGCTAGTCAATGCTTGGATGAGTTTGATAATTTTATGGTTAAACAAGAAGACTTCAATGCTTACTTTGGTAGACAATTGAAACATAATGCTTATATGATTGAACATTGAGTGATTATATGTCTAGAGTTAAAGGTGATATTAAGCTTATTAGTAAACATGCATCCATGGTTACCACTCAAGTAGAACAAGTGCTTAAAGCAGAAGATGATTTGCTCAATGAGTTAAATAATAAGAATAATGATAATGCTGTTAGAGTTATGGCTAGAGGTGGTAGAATGACCTAGGAACCTTTGTATCCCGAGGGCCATCCTAAGAGAGTTGAGAAGCATTCTCAAAGAACTGATATTGATGCACCTAGTCCTTCTAAGAAAAAAAAAGAAAAATGATAGGACTTTGCATGCTCCTAATGAACATGTTATTGACACACCTGAGAATCCCAATGATATTTCTATTTTTGATGCTGAAACACAACCTGGTAATGAAAATGAACCTAGTGATAATGTTAATGATGATGTTCATGTTGATGCTCAACCTAGTAATAACAATGATGTAGAGATTGAACCTGCAGTTGATCTTGATAACCCACAATCAAAGAATCAACGTTATGATAAGAGAGACTTCGATTGCTAGGAATCGCGGTAAAGAAAGAGAACCATGGGTTCAGAAACCCATGCCTTTCCCTCCTAAGCCATCCAAGAAAAAGGATGATGAGGATTTTGAGCGCTCTGCTGAAATGATTAGACCTATCTTTTTGCGTATGCGTTTGACTGATATGCTTAAAATGAATCCTTATACTAAGTATATGAAAGATATTGTTACGAATAAAAAAAAGATACCAGAAGCTGAAATTTCCACCATGCTTTCCAATTATACTTTTAAGGATGGAATACCAAAGAAACTAGGAGATCCAGGAGTACCAACTATACCATGCTCCATTAAAAGAAACCATGTTAAAATTGCTTTATGTGAGCCGGTGTTAGTGTTATGCTTCTCTCTTTATATTGTAGACTTGATTTGAATAAGTTGACACCTACTGAAATCTCTTTGCAAATGGTCGATAAATCAACCGCTATACCCATCGGTATTTGTGAGGATGTGCCTATTGTGGTTGCAAACGTTACTATTTTAACGAACTTTGTTATTCTTGATATTCCCAAGGATGACAATATGTCGATCATCCTCGGTAGACCCTTTTTGAATACTGGAGGGGCTGTTATTGATTGCAACAAAGGCAATATCACTTTCATGTTAATGGTAATGAGCATACGGTACACTTTTCGAAGAAACAACCTCATGTTCACAGTCTATTGGAAAAATTTCAACGATTACTATTGGAGGTTTTGAATTCCCTCTTCCTACTGTCAAAAGAAATATGATATTCTTATTGTTGGGGACATGCATATCCCCGTTGAGGTAACCTAGTGTTATTTGAAAATTCTCCGGTTTCATGTTATTCAGAAAAAGTTTGTTAACAAGACTTGATCAACCTTGTTAGTGGATTCCTTTTGATGAGCATGAGATGGATGAAGTTAGAAAGCACAACTCTGTGTACCCACTTTTTAGTTTTTAGTTTATGTTATTTAGATTAAGTAAAGCAAAAATATTATTTTCTATCTGTTTTCTGAATTATCCATGCAATAAAAAATACCCTGAAAATAAAAGTTCTCCAAATGCCTAGAAAATGGAGTATGATTTTTTGTAGAATATTTAATTGTTTTGCCACATAGAACACACCAGGGGGACCCACCATTTGGCCACAAGGGCACAGGGTGCGCCCACCCCCTGGGCCATGCGCCCTGCCTCATGGGCCCCATGTGGCCCCCTCCACTTATTCCAGCGCCCACACACTTCGTCTTCCTCCAGAAAAAATCATCTTGTAGCTCAAACTCGTGTTCTAGCTCGTTTTGCTGCCATTTTCGATCTCCTTGCTCAAAGGTACATTCACAAAACTGCTTTGGGGGATTATTCTTCGGTATGTGACTCCTCCAATGGTCCAATTAGTTTTTGATCTAGTGCTTTATTTATTGCCATTTTTGCTGCTAAGGTGACCCTGTTCTTGAGCTTGCATGTCAAATTTATATGGTCCAAAGTAGTTTTAATGCATGATATAGCCTCTAGGCACTTGTGGGAGTAGTTGCTATCAATCTTGTTGAGTTTGGTTCACTTTTATTTTGAAATATCAGAAAATTTTCAGAGAAAGAAAATGATGAAGAGATTGTTGAGGGGCTCCTCGAGCCAAAGCTCAAAGGATAAGCAGAATGAAGAGAATAAAAAGCCCAAGTACAATCTTCCTCGTACTGCAGAGGTTCGGCCGTGCGAATGGCCTTGTGATGCATTCTTGAGAACCGCTGGAACTCACGACGACTTTTATTATTTGGCTGAGAATGCAGGCCTCACCGACTTCCTCCACGGCCAGTGTGAACAGTATCTCCTACTCACTAATATTTTCGTGCAAAACTTTTACTTCCATGCTAGAAAATCACCACCTTCAGTGGAGTTTTATTTATATGATGAGTTTAAGGAGATGTCACTCTATGATTTTTTTTGGTTTGCAAGTTGCCCTTTGTGGGTAGCATTAAGCAACCACATCCTAGTGATGTGGATGGATTTATTGATAGAATTGTTGTAGGGGAAACGAGAAAAGTTTCAGATGCAAGGACTACTAGTATACATTTTCCTGTTCTACGTCACTTTGCAATATTTGCTAGTAGATGCTTAATTGGTCGCGGGAACAATGGAAACCTTAGTGCTCCTGACCTTGCTATTTTGTGTCATACTTTATTTCATGATACAACCTTCAGTTAGGCGCTATTGTTGCTAAACGGTTAAGTCTGAACCATACAAAGGGCCCCATCTTGATACGTCCATTTTGCATCATGCTTTTATATCGATATTTATTGCATTATGGGCTGTTATTACACATTATGTCACAATACTTATGGCTATTCTCTCTTACTTTACAAGGTTTACATGAAGAGGGAGAATGCCGGCAGCTGGAATTCTAGGCTGGAAAAGGAGCAAATATTGGAGACCTATTCTGCACAACTCCAAAAGTCCTAAAACTCCACGAAAGTCATTTTGGGAATTAATACAAAATATTGAGTGGAAGAAATACCTGAGGAGGGCCACCCACCATCCACGAGGGTGGGGGGCGCGCCCTACCCCCCTGGGCGCGCCCCCTGCCTCATGGGCCACTTGGCAGCCCTCCGGTGCCCATCTTCTGCTATATGAAGTCTTTTACCCTGGAAAAAATCATAAGCAAGCTTACAGGATGAGACTCCGCCGCCACGAGGCGGAACCTTGGCGGAACAAATCTAGGGCTCCGACGGAGCTGTTCTACCGGGGAAACTTCCCTCCGGGAGGGGGAAATCGTCACCATCGTCATCACCAACGATCCTCTCATCGGGAGGGGGTCAATATCCATCAACATCTTCACCAGCACCATCTACTCTCAAATCCTAGTTCATATCTTGTATCCAATCTTTGTATCCAAACCTTAGATTGGTACGTGTGGGTTGCTAGTAGTGTTGATTACTCCTTGTAGTTGATGCTAGTTGGTTTATTTGGTAGAAGATCATATGCTCAGATCCTTAATGCATATTAATACTCCTCTGATTATGAACATGAATATGCTTTGTGAGTATCTACGTTTGTTCCTGAGGACATGGGTGAAGTCTTGCTATTATTAGTCATGTGAATTTGGCATTCGTTCGATATTTTGATGAGATGTATGTTGTCTCTCCTCTAGTGGTGTTATGTGAACATCGACTACATGACACTTCACCATTATTTGGGCCTAGAGGAAGGCATTGGGAAGTAATAAGTAGATGATGGGTTGCTAGAGTGACAGAAGCTTAAACCCTAGTTTATAAGTTGCTTCGTAAGGGGCTCATTTGGATCCATATGTTTCATGCTATGGTTAGATTTACCTTAATACTTCTTTTGTAGTTGCGGATGCTTGCAATAGCGGTTAATCATAAGTGGGATGCTTGTCCAAGAAAGAGCAGTACCCAAGCACCGGTCCACCCACATATCAAATTATCAAAGTAACGAACGCGAATCTTATGAGCGTGATGAAAACTAGCTTGACGATAATTCCCATGTGTCCTCGGGAGCGCTTTTCTCATTATAGGAACTTGTCCAGGCTTGTCCTTTGCTACAAAAAGGATTGGGCCACCTTGCTGCACCTTATTTACTTTTATTGCTTGTTACCCGTCACAAATTATCTTATCACAAAACTATCTATTACCTACAATTTCAGTGCTTGCAGAGAATACCTTACTGAAAACCACTTGTCATTTCCTTCTGCTCCTCGTTGGGTTCGACACTCTTACTTATCGAAAGGACTATGATAGATCCCCTACACTTGTGGGTCATCACATCTTCGGAGGTATCTTTGCTTCACGTCTTGCTAAACATTATGAGATACCTATTAGGCATCATGAGAAAGAGAAAAAGTTGCTGCCCACTATTTTTCTAGACTATAAGAGTATGGTAGCACATAAATTTATTGTTAAAAATAAGAAGAAGATACTTTAAGTATAACTTGATATTTGCTAAAACTAAGTGTGAGACTATTATCTTGCCTGCACCCTCTTTGTTTAACACACTATCAGGCACGTACCTCATCCTGCTCGAGGACATTTATGCATACTGGGAGCTGACACAAGTCCCAGAGCCTGAGCCAGAAACACCACTTGACCCATATCGAGAGTCTGTTTATCAGTGGGATTCAGAGGAGCTCGCTAACTAGTGGCACCCCAAGGACCCTCCTCGGTACACCGGAGAGGGCAGCTTCGATCCATGGGCATAGACCAACTTAGGCCAAAAGCCTAAACTTGGGGAGTGCATATTTCTCACCGACATTACATTCATGTTCACACACTCATTCCAGTTGTCAGTGCTCATACTTTTTCATTGTACTATCCATGCTAGTTTATTTTCTTTTCTTGCTTTCTTCTTGTGTGTTTGAAAAACCTTAAGAAAAACCCAAAAAAATAGTTGTAGCTTTTAGCTAGTTTACTTTCCATGCTTGTAGTGGTAATTAAAAGAAAACCCAAAAAGATTTCTCGTTCTTCTTTTGCTTGTTGGGAGCTTTCCCATGTAAATAGTTGTATTTCTTTTCTTTTCTTTGGGGGTCGAGAGGAGACGACCACGATGAAAATGATGAGTGGCTCTCATATGCATTATTGTTGATCTAACCAAGAGCCCATATTATCTTGTCTTCTCCTTTGAATTAAATGTTTGCGGATTCCAGCTTAGTCCAATGCACGTGCACTCTTATTATTATTCACACCGTTCGGTCGTGCAAGTGAAAGGCAATAATGACGATATATGATGGATTGCTTGAGATGAGAGAAGCTGGTATGAACTCGACCTATCTTGTTTTTGTAAATATGATTAGTTTGTCATTCCTGATTCAGCCTATTATGAATGAAACATGCTTGCAATGACAATTAGAGATTATAGTTGCTCATGCCATTCTTAATTAGCTAGGAGTTTATAATGGTTTGTCTTGCGTGCCAACATGCTATTAAAATGGTTGTGATATGGTATGATAGGGTGGTATCCTCCTTTGAGTGATTCGAGTGGCTTGACTTGGCACATGTTCACACATGTAGTTGAAACAAAATCAACATAGCCTCCACGACATTTATGTTCATGGTGATTTATATCCTACTCATGCTTGCACTCATTATTGGTTAATCTTAATGCATATTCATGACTCTTGTCGCTCTCTAGTTGGTCGCTTCCTAGTCTCTTTCTAGCCTTCACTTGTACTAAGCGGAATACTGCTTGTGCATCCACTTCCATAAACCCCCAAGGTTATTCCATATGAGTCCACCATACCTTCCTATATGCGGTATTTACCTACCGTTCCAAGTAAATTTGTATGTGCCAAACTCTAAACCTTCAAATGAAATTCTGTTTTGTATGCTCGAATAGCTCATGTATCAACTAGGGTTGTCTATATCTTCCATGCTAGGTGGGTTATTCTCACGGTGAGTGGACTCCGCTCATCATTCACGAGAAAATGGCCGGTAACCGGGATGCCCAGTCCCATGCTCAAATCAAATAAAAATAATTGCAAACAAAACTCCCCCGGGATTGTTGTTCGTTGGACGGTACCCGTTGTTTCGGGCCAGCCATGGAATGTGCTCGTTGGTGGTGGGGAGTATAAACTTTACCATTCTGTTTGCGAACCGCCTATAATGTATGTAGAGATCACTTGGTTGTTATGTTGACAATGAAAGTATGCCACTCAAAATATTATTTATCTCTGTTTCAAAACTCGAGCTCTCGCACCTCTGCAAATCCCTGCTTCCCTCTGTGAAGGGCCTATCTATTTAATTTTATGTTGAGTGATCATCCACTTATTAAAAAGCACCACTTGGAGAGCACCGCTGTCATTTGCATGCATTATTATTAATTTACATTGAGTATGACTGTGACTGGATCTCCTTTGCCATGAATTACAATGTCTAGTCAGTCCTTGATCTTCAGGGGTGATCTGCATTTATGTTTTGCAGTCTTGGAAAGGGCTAGCGAGATACCATCTTGTTATATCATATTATGATTGTTTTGGGAAAGTGTTGTCATCCAAGATTTATTATTATTGCTCGCTAGTTGAATATGCCATTGATATGAGTAAACGTGAGACCTAAGTGTTATTGTGAATATGGTTAGTTCACAATCCTTGCTGAAAATTTCAATGCTGGCTTTACATATTTGCAACAACAAGATCAAACAGAGTTTGTAAAAGTTTTTCTTTATCACTTTCATTTTGTCAACTGAATTGCTTGAGGACAAGCAAATGTTTAAGCTTGGGGGAGTTGATAAGTCTCCGATGTATCTACTTTTCCAAACACTTTTGCCCTTATTTTGGACTCTAACTTGCATGATTTGAATGGAACTAACCCGGACTGACGCTGTTTTTAGGAGAACTTCCATGGTGTTATTTTTGTGCAGAAATAGAAGTTCTCGGAATGACCTGAAACTCCACGGAGATACGTTTTGGAATTAATAACAAATATTGGTGAACGAATCAACGCAAGGGGGCCCACACCCTGTCCACAAGGGTGTAGGGTGCGCCCACCCCCCTGCCTCGTGGCCCCCTGGACCTCCACCGACCTCAACTCCAACTCTATATATTCATTTTCGAGGCGAAAAAAATCAGAGAGAAGCATTCATCGCGTTTTATGATATGGAGCCGCTGCCAAGCCCTAATCTTCCTCGGAAGGGCTGATCTGGAGTCCGTTCAGGGCTCCGGAGAGGGGAGTCCGTCGCCATCGTCATCATCAATCATCCTCCATCACCAATTTCATGATGCTCACCGCCGTGTGTGAGTAATCCCATCATAGGCTTGCTGGACGGTGATGGGTTGGATGATATTTACCATGTAATCGAGTTAGTTTTGTTAGGGTTTGATCCCTAGTATCCATTATGTTCTAAGATTGATGTTGCTATGACTTTGTCGTGCTTAATGCTTGTCACTAGGGCCCGAGTGCCATGATTTCAGATCCGAACCTATTATGTTTTCATGAATATATGTGAGTTCTTGATCATATCTTGCAAGTCAATAGTCACCTACTATGTGTTATGATCCGGCAACCCCGAAGTGACAATAATTGAGACCACTCCCGGTGATGACCGTAATTTAAAGAGTTCATGTATTTACTAAGTGCTAATACTTTGGTCTGGTACTCTATTAAAAGGAGGCCTTAATATCCCTTAGTTTCCAATAGGACCCCGCTGCCACGGGAGGGTAGGACAAAAGATGTCATGCAAGTTCTTTTTCATAAGCATGTATGACTACATTCGGAATACATGCCTACATTACATTGATGAACTGGAGCTAGTTCTATGTCATCCTATGTTATAACTGTTGCATGATGAATTGAATACAACATAATTATCCATCATTAATCCATGTGTTGAGATCTACGGTAGGGTGCATCGACTGCAAATTAAAATTTTCCTACGCGCAGAACAACAGGAACATGCTATGGGAGATGGATCACAGTTCGTTAGCACTAGACGCGCAGTGTCGTGCAGCGGAAGAAGAATTGGGGCAGCGCGTCCGTGTGGATTGTCTCCTCCTTGTCCGATCTCCTCGAATAGCCGGTCGTCCAATCCCACGTACAAGTTCGCCGGAGCGGCGCAAGTGCACCGCCTCTAATGGTATCCGCGCGTGCAGGAGGAATGTCGCGCGGCGGACTGCTAGGTCCGATCACACAACCGGCGGCGAGTGAAGGTGGCTATTCGCAACACATGCAAACCCTAGTGACAGCGCCGAAGTGATCAACCGCATGACTGTGCCGCACCTCCCCTTTATATAGGCGTCTGTCACGGGCTCAACACTTGGGCCTCGCACGTACCCTAAAGCCCAAAATCTATTAGGCCGAGATCCGAGTCCGAGTAGGACGATATCTGACTCGTGGAGTCCGATCCGGCCTCACAGGTTCCTTCCCTTAAGCGCGCGATCCCTTAGGTTCAAGTCGGCTTGGTCGCAGGTCGGATCACCTCCGACCTGCTCGGCTGGTAGCGGCCTCTAGCAAGGCATGCCAACGACCAAGTAGACTAGGAAGCTGGTTAGGCGAACCTGTACAACATGTCACACTTTTGTTCCCTTTGCCACACAATATATGTTGTCGGGCTCAAGGCGAGATTGTCATCCTTGTACTAGCCCGACCTCTTTCTCGTTCCAGTGATGCGGACCACTATCCAGATTATCTCATAATCCTTGTCGCATGGCCATGCTTATCCTGGTCGGATCACACGAGGGGCCCAGAGTATATCTCTCCTGATCGGAGGGGCAAATCCCATCTTGCTCGACCATGTCTCGCAGCATGGGTCTGGACAAACCCGAAACCTACCTTTGTAACTACCCAGTTACGGAGTAGAGTTTGGTCGGCCCAAAGCAAGTCTGTCATCATCCCGAGTACATGCGTGTGACGCCCCCGATTCAATCGTACACTAATCATGCACGCAAATGTGTACGATCAAGATCAGGGACTCACGGGAAGATATCACAACACAACTCTACAAATAAAATAAGTCATACAAGCATCATAATACAAGCCAGGGGCCTCGAGGGCTCGAATACAAGTGCTCGATCATAGACGAGTCAGCGGAAGCAACAATATCTGAGTACAGACATAAGTTAAACAAGTTTGCCTTAAGAAGGCTAGCACAAACTGGGATACAGATCGAAAGAGGCGCAGGCCTCCTGCCTGGGATCCTCCTAACTACTCCTGGTCGTCGTCAGCGGCCTGCACGCAGTAGGCATCTCCAGTGTAGTAGTCGTTGTCGACGGTGGCGTGTGGCTCCTGGACTCCAGCATCTGGTTGCGACAACCAGAATGAAAGGAAAGGGGGAAAAAGGGGGGAGAAAGCAACCGTGAGTACTCCTCCAAAGTACTCGCAAGCAAGGAACTACACTACATATGCATGGGTATATGTGTAAGGAGGCCATATCAGTGGACTGAACTGCAGAATGCCAGAATAAAAGGGGGATAGCTAGTCCTATCAAAGACTATGCTTCTGGCAGCCTCCGTCTTGCAGCATGTAGAAGAGAGTAGATTGAAGTCCTCCAAGTAGCATCTCCAGTAGCATCGCATAGCATAATCCTACCCGGCGATCCCCTCCTCGTCGCCCTGTAGAAAAGCGATCACCGGGTTGTCTGTGGAACTCGGAAGGGTGTGTTTTATTAAGTATCCGGTTCTAGTTGTCATAAGGTCAAGGTACAACTCCAAGTCGTCCTGTTACCGAAGATCACGGCTATTCGAATAGATTAACTTCCCTGCAGGGGTGCACCAACTTACCCAACACGCTTGATCCCATTTGGCCGGACACACTTTCCTGGGTCATGCCCGGCCTCGGAAGATCAACACGTCGCAGCCCCACCTAGGCAAAACAGAGAGGCCAGCACGCCGGTCTAAACCTAAGCGCACAGGGGTCTGGGCCCATCGCCCATAGCACACCTACACGTTGCGAGGGCGGCCGGAAGCAGACCTAGCCTAGCAGGCGTTCCAGTCCAATCCGGCGCGCGCCGCTCCGTCGCTGACGTCTGAAGTGCTTCGGCTGATACTACGACGCCGGGATACCCATAACTACTCCCACGTAGATGGTTAGTGCGTATAGGCTCGTAGCCAACTCAGATCAAATACCAAGATCTCGTTAAGCGTGTTAAATATCCGCGAACGCCGAACAGGGCCAGGCCCACCTCTCTCCTAGGCGGTCTGAACCTTCCCTGTCGCTCCGCCACAAAGATCCACACAGAGGACCGTCGGGACAAAAGGTCCTTTCAGCCCCCAATCCGTGAATCACTCGCGGGTACTCTTCGAGCTGACCCGACTTTAGTCACCATCTGTATAGTATGTATGTATGTATAGTATATACCCGTGATCACCTCCCGAGTGATCACGGCCCAATAGTATAGCAAGGCAGACCGACAAGAATGTAGGGCCAATAATGATAAACTAGCCTCCTATACTAAGTGTTTAGGATTGCAGGTAAGGTATCAAGAGATGTAGCAACAATGTCAGGCTATGCATCAAAATAGGATTAACGAAAAGCAGTAACATGCTACACTACTCTAATGCAAGCAGTATAGAGAAGAGTAGGCGATATCTGGTGATCAAGGGGGGGGGGCTTGCCTGGTTGCTCTGGCAAGAGAGAGGGGTCGTCAACTCCGTAGTCGAACTGGGCAGCAACGGCGTCGGTCTCGTAGTCTACCGAAGAGAAGAGGGGGGAAGAAACAATAAATACAGTGCAAACATAAGCAAGACGACGCAAGACATGACAAAGAGCGGTGCTAGGTGTGTCCTAACGCAGTATGAGGTGATGCCGGCGAAGGGGGAAAACATCCGGGAAAGTATTCCTGGTCTTTCGTGTTTTCAGGCAGAGGAGCCGGAGGGGGAAAGTTGCGAGTTTGATATGTTAGGGGTGTGTGGCGGACGAACGGGCTGCGTATTCGGGTTCGTCTCGTCGTTCTGAGCAACTTTCATGTAGAAAGTATTTTCATCCGAGTTACGGATTAAAAGATATGATTTTCTAAAGATTTAAATCATTTTCTGATTTTAATTAGTTATTTAATTCTAACATTATCCAGAATAGTGTCTGCTGATGTCAGCATGATGCAATGCTGAGCTCATCGGTCAACAGTGCGGTTGACTGGGTCAAAACTGACCTGTGGGTCCAGTGGGACCCACCTGTCATTGAGACAGAGGTGAAATAAGATTTGTTTTAAACTAATTAGGGTTAGTTAAGTGTGGGCCCATTATTCAGTGCCTAATAGGCTCAGATTAATTAGATTAACTAATTTAATTAGCTAAAAAAAAGGGGGGGCACTGGTCAGCTGCTGGGACCAGCCCAGTCAGCAAGTTGACCACCGTCAACAGGTCAAAGAGGGCCCGGGGCCCACCAGTCAGTGGCCCAGGCGGTGCCACGTGGACGCCACGTCGGACACCGGCCGGAGACACGCCGGAGCTGAGTCCGGCGAGCCAAACGCGGCGGCGCGGCTTGGGAGGGACGCGGGTTTCGCGCCCAGGGGGTCTTCTAGGCTGTGGCCGGGCGCGTTAGACGCGGCTC
The DNA here is from genome assembly GCF_018294505.1 of Triticum aestivum. NCBI lineage: Eukaryota > Viridiplantae > Streptophyta > Magnoliopsida > Poales > Poaceae > Triticum > Triticum aestivum. Next base: position 548,929,962 of record NC_057807.1, read on the forward strand.
AGCGTCGCGCTCGAGCGGTGGTGGCCAGAGGGGTTGGAACGGACGGAGGCGAGCGCTACGAGCTCGCCGGCGGCGAGGTGCTCCGGGAGAGCGACAACACGATGATATGGGGTGGTTTTGGGCAAACCGGAGAGCGGGGCGAGGCCTACGCGGCGTGGGGAATGCAGCGGGGTTGAGCCCGTGACCAAAAGGTCACCGGAGCCTTACCGGCGGCGAGCTCCGCGGTGAAGCGTTCGGGCGCTCGTCGGGGACGGCGTTAGGAGGCACGAGGGGGTGTACTGGAGGGTGCTACGGTGTCACGGTGGTGCAGTGAGCACGGTTACGCGGTCGGACGAGAGCCGCGCGTGCGGTGACCGCGACGGCGAGCTTGACGGCGGAGCCGTAGCCCGGCAATGGTGGTGCGTCGCGCACGACTAGCTATGGCATGGAAATTAAGTAAGGGCGGGGAGAAGAAGGGGGTGGAGCTCACAGAGTGGCACACGAAAGGCCCGCGGGGAACGGGAGCGCAGAGACGAGGCGGAATCCGACGCGGTGGAGCTCGGTGTTCGTAAGTTGAAGACGACCTCGTCCACGATGCTGCTACGGTGTGGAGCTCGAATCAACGGTAGGGGACGACGAGGCGGGCGACGAGGGAGCCCGATGACGCGTGGGCGCAGTGCAGGGAGGACGGTGGCCACGGCTACGTGACGGCCACGGCCATGGGAGCGAGCGCGCTCGGGATCGGGCGAGAGGAGAGGGGAGAGGTGGATCTGGGGGAGGGGAGGCGCAGGCACCAAGAGAGAGAGCGGGGTGAGTGGGAGGCGGGATCGAGGGGGCGGGGGTGTGGCAATCTTATCCCCTCCTCGACGCCGGCGAGGGGGTCCGGCGGAAGCACGCCCCTGTTCCGACCCTGGTCGGGGGAACAGAAAAGGGGGAGAGCGACCGGGGGAACGGGCCGGGTCGGCCGGATGGCCAGGTGGGCCGGCCTGGCTGCGAGCTGGGCCGTCTGGTCCAGGGTTTTTTTTTTCTGTTTCTGTTTTGTATTTTCTTTTATTTATTTATTTTTCCTTTTCTGTTTTATTTAATTTAGGGCATTTAGGTATTTTATAAAATTGCGTCTTCTACACCATAATTACCTGTGCAATTTTTGGCACTGCCCGAACATTTTTGTTTTAACTTTTGAAAACTTTTATTGTTTGACTTAATTTCAAATTTGAATTTGGATCGGTTATGAAATAACGCGAGATTATCAACAATAATCGAGGTGACGTGGCATCATTACCAGAGGGTTACTGTAGCTTAATTATCCGGGCGTCACAATGCGTCAGCTCAGGTCTTAGGATATAGAACGTATGTTGTACTAGAGACTCACAGATGACATATCGCTACATCTCATAGTTGGGTCTGTCCGACTCGGACCTTATCTCGACTCGGATCCGACTACGTCGAATCCGACCAGACCTTTCCAAGTCCATATTATCTGGTTAGTATCCAATACTCCATGGCTAGCGAGACCGAGCCATCGAGCGTGTCATATGCTTGTCTAGTCGGCTACGCGTCCACACATCCCTTTTGACTAGGGACCTTTTAGGACCGTCATCATACAATGCATAGTCCCACAAACAAGTCACGTACTTGCTGATACACATCATTGATAATGTCCAAGGACTATCTTTATTCATAAACACATAGGAAATATCATCATACATGATTGCCTCTAGGGCATATATATTTCCAGCACCATGGCCTACGAGCTTTTCACATATTGATCTTTGCTTAGTTACTTCTCCATTGCCACTCATATGATTACTACAAAACTTCTACTGTTACTTTCGCCACTGTTACCGTTACTTCCATACTACTTTGCTACTAAATACTTTGCTGCAGATATTAATTCTTTCAGGTGTGGTTGAATTGACAACTCAGCTGCTAATACTTGAGAATATTCTTTGGCTCCCCTTGTGTCGAATCAATAAATTTGGGTTGAATACTCTACTCTCGGAAACTGTTGCGATCCCCTATACTTGTGGGTTATCATTGCTCTCGTCACTTTTCTGATTAAACTTTCTTGTTGTATGCTATTCAAATTAGTGTGTTATTTCTGAGTTTTAATCGAACTGTTGCTTTACAGTCTTATCTTTGCAAAATAAGACTATGATGTACAATCTATCTTTGCAAAATATGTTGCTGATGTACAGTCTATCTTTGCAATGTATGCTGCTGTCTAATCTATGTGTCATTCCTGTCAACATATATTGTTTTATGTTTTTCTTGGAAATGCAAATGAAATGCTGCTATAATTTCTAATTTAAGTCGTTCCATTTTTCATTCCACCTCTCCAACCAAACACCGGAATGGAACCAACCTGTTCTACCTTTTTGCTGCTACCAAATAGAGGAATAGAACCGACCCATTCCTCTGGAATGGAACCATTCCCCATTCCATTACACTTGGTTCCACAACCAAACACACCCTAAGTGTTTGGATATTGGATGTACATGCAAGGCTGTGCATACGTGCCTGACTGCGTGCCCATCAGGGTGTATATGCCCGACTATTGCGCATGCACCTCTGGCTCCAAATCATCCACTTGTCTATCCTCATAGCAGCCTCCATCATCGATCATCTCCATCAACTTTCTGTCTGTGTCGTCATACACCGTCTCACTCTGTGGAGACATACCAACGATCAGAGAGCGATCGCCAAGCTGATCCACGCCCGACTTCCGCAATCGGACAAGCTGAGGCGATGACGAGTAAGGAAAATGGAGCAGTGTTGTGTTTCAGTCGACGCAGTACGTCACGTACGAGGAGGCAGAGGCTGTGGGCTATTGCAGCCGACCAAGCTACCTGGTGGCGTAGAAGTAGAGCGGATGATATTTCTTCGGCCAGGGCAGCGTGTGCATGGACAACTTCGGCGGGTGCACTACATGTCCCCAACACCACCCATTCCCTACACCCTGTCCCCAGCACTGCCAGCCACACTCGCGGACCTTCTTTTTGCTGGCCACCCCATCCTTTGCCTTTTCTTTGAGGTGGCTGTCTTGTCGTGTCGCCGAGTTGATCTTCCGGGCGGCCACCTTCTCTGGATCCTCCACGTCTGCCGGCTCCAACAGCTCTTTGTGTGGGTCCATGTGGCAGAAAAAGTTAAAAAGGTGGGAATTGGGATGGAGAGCGGCGTCCATCGGAGCAGAGAGCATGGAGAAAGGGGGATAGGCGCGGAAACAGTGCAAACCGCTCCAAATGTGTGGGCTCTGCCTTGGCTTTGGATGGGCGATACGTCTCCAACGTAATTATAATTTTTATTATTCCATGCTATTATAATATCAATCTTGTATGTTTTATACGCAATTATATATCATTTTTGGGACTAACCTATTATCCCCGTGCCAAGTGTCAGTTGTTGTTTTTTTGCCTGTTTTCGCCTTTCAAGGAAATCAATACAAAACGAAGTCCAAACGCTATAAAACCTTTTGACAATTTTTTCTGGACAAGGGAGACCCTAGAATCTTCGGGAGAAGACCAGAAGGCAAACGAGGATACGGTAAGGCAATAGGGCACACCTAGGGGGTAGGTGCGCCATGATGCCTTGTGGGCCCCTCGTGGCTCCATCTAAGCTAATTCCACCTTGCTGCCTTTTTCGGTACTCTGCCAGAGGGGGAATCGATCACGAAGGGCTTCTACATCAACCTTGCTGCCCTTCCGATGATGTGTGAGTAGTGTACCATAGACCTACAGGTACATTGCTAGTAGCTAGATGGCTTCTTCTCTCTGTCTTTGATCTTCAATACAATGTTCTCCTCGATGTTCTTGGAGTTCTATTCGATGTAATCCTCTTTTGCGGTGTGTTTGTTGGGATCCGATGAATTGTGCGTTTATGATCAGATTATTCATGAGAAATATTTGAGTCTTCTCTAAATTCTTTTATGCATGATTATTATAACTTTGTATTTCTCTCCGATCTATCCGTTTGGTTTGGCAAACTATATTGATTTATCTTGTAATGTGGGAATGGTGTTTTACAATGGGTTCAATCTCGCGGTGCTCTACATCCCAGTGACCAAGCAGGGGACAAGACACGTATTTGTATTGTTGCCATTAAGGGGAAAATGATGGAGTTTATTTATATTGGTTGGATTTACTTTGTCTATACCATGTCATATTACTTAAGGCCTCACTCTGTTTTTATTAACTTAATGCCCTACATGCATGCTGAATAACGATCAATGGGTGGTATAATGGTAGTAGATGCAAGCAGGAGTCGGTCTACTTGTCTCGGATATGATGCCTATATACGTGATCATTATCTTGAATATCGTCATAACTATGCGTTTTTCTATCAATTGCCCAACAGTAATTTGTTTACCCATAAATGTTTTTTGTTCGAGAGATGAGCCTCTAGTGAAAACTATGACCCCTGGTCTGTTTTTATCATATATAAAATTCAAAAATATGTTGCGGCAATTTATTTACCGTTATTTTAGCAAGACAGACTCAGAGGTGCTTTGAGTTTCGTGCTATGCGAGACCAACAGTGAACCAAACAGCTCAGTTCCTTTCGGTGCCGGCCTGGTTGGGTCTAATGCAAACAACCAATCACGCCCTTGATAACTAACCAAACCGCCACTACTACTCGGGCGTTAATTAAGCTAATAGCACGTAACTTAAAACTATAGTTTAACATGAGAACTAACTTGTGCAAACCTACTTTTGCACCGGAGGCGAGGTTAATGCTAACACCACCGTTGTTCTTTCCCCCCTCTCTATCTCCTCCTCCGTTAACAATACGATACATATGATTGATACTTTGAACATATATAGTCATGATCCACATCATTAAATTCGTGAACATATTTTCAAATTAGAGATTAAAAAAAGAACATATTTAAGTTCATGAATATTTTCTATAATATACTTGAACACTTCCCAAAATTTAAGTTTTTAAATTCTTGAACAATTTTTATGATTTTTGTTAAAATTTCATACTCATGAACTTTTTTAAAACAAACATTTTCTAAATCCATGTTTTTCATTATTTTGAACATTTTGCTTAAATTTACACATAATTTTAAATTTATCAACTTATATTTAAATGGATGAAATTTTAAAAATCATCAAAGAATAAATTTGTGAACATTTGTTGGCTCATGTGAACATATTTAAAAACAAAAATGATAATTTTGAACGTTCAGAATTTGACATTGCAAATCAAACATTTTTTATGGCAAATTTAGTGATGCAAGGATGGAAAGTTTAGTTGACACACATGGCAATTTCCTAGCAAAAACATACACTAAGCATAGATTTTTCATGCTTGCCAACTAAATTTGCCATTCTCGCGTCACTAAAATTGCCATCAAAATGTTCAATTTGCCATGGTCAAATCCCGAATGTTCGGGCCTTATAAGGGTCTTTTAAATATTCACCAACAATTGTTTTTCTGTTTGTGGAAAATAACCTTGGTTGCGGCTTTTTGTGATTGAAATCGAAAAAGGGAAATAAATCGCTATAGATGATTCATAATCAAAGACGATTGGGCTTGCCCAACCCACACATCGTGACGAGACAATGACGCGGCGAGCGGCAGACGAGAGGTCTCCGACACACCGGCGCTGTTGTGCCGCCCGTAGGGTGCAGTAGGGACCATCACTGACAAGCCTCTATACATGGGCCAGGCTCAGTTTGCGAGGCAACTACGCGTATCCTGCTTGCCACACACAAAATAGGTAATGCACGCGCTGTTAATTTTTCTTTTTCCCTTTCATTTTCTTTTGAGAATCAGCGGCACCTTACATGCTGCCATTGAGGCTACTACAATTGCTCGCCACTAGAAATGCTTTAAATGTTCCTTTCAATTTTTATTTCATATCTTCTGTTGTTTTAGAGATGCTATAAATTTTTATTTTTCTGATTTAAAAACATTAGGTATGTAGTATTTAAAATACTGTTCATAGTGTATTTTAAAAAAGTTCATCTCGAGTTCCAAAAAATATTCATCACATACTTAGGACATGTTCAAAAAATTTATGACTTTTAAAAAATGTTCACATATTTTTTTCTGTTTAGAAAAATATTAATTTAAATATATAAGTGTTTGACACAATAAAATTTTCTTGTGATCAAACAAAGCATATGATGCATTTTAAAAAGCATGTAATTATTTAAAAATATTTATTATATATCATGCAATGATTTAAGTGTTTGACACATTTTAAAAAATTCAGATGTAATTAAAAAATTGCTGATGCATTTTTTATATAATTAGAAAAACATAACATGTTAATAAAACATTCATGTAATTAAAAAAAGCTGTTCTACACATTTAAAAAAATGTCCACCTAATAAAAAGAGGTGTGGATGCATTTTCTTTAGAAATTTTTATGGAAGTAATGGACTTGTAGTTTTCGAAGGGGTGAGGACCCAAGAGTGAACATCCGCGTCCCTTTTCTCCCGTTTTATTCACCTACCCTCCTTCACCCACTCTATGACATGTGTGGTATTTTTTGAGGGGAGTGAAAAGGTTTGCCTCATGTCAGTAATTAACAAGAAGAATGACAATGTTCGAGGGTCTCATGACCACAGAGGTCAGTACACAAAGGGATCACTCTCCGGGTAAAATGTTTCCCAAATATTTTGCCTGACAATAACCCAGATCTTCACCTCCGTGTTGATTGATGAAACCATGTGGGTGGACAAGGAGGCCTTGTTTGAGAAATCTCCTGCATTCCTTTTGATCCAAATTCCCAACAAACAAGCATCTTCAAAGAATTGTACGCCTTCTTGGTGGTGGCGATTCCTATATCGTGCTTCAGGCGCCGGTTGCAGTTGTTTTTGCAAACCGGCACACACCCCGTGCTCAGCTATGGGCTGGACCATTCTATACCTTTTCTTGGTTTTTAAACGTAAAACAGTGCGGGCACCGGGGTTCAAACCCGCAACCCCTTCATTGCGGGGGCTCTGCTCTAACCACCATGCCATCGTCCCGCTGGTGCAAAGATACTTCACTTTTCTTTGCCTTTTATTTCTTTACTTCACGTTCGGGAAAGCAGAGTTTTGGGAAGCTTCCCGGTACGCGGTTCAGTTTACGGACGTTTTATTTGTTTTATTTTTTCATTTCCCCCTTTTTATTTTATTCTATTTCATTTTGTAAGAATTTCTTTTTTTAATCCGATGATTTCTATTTTATTTTTACGATATACTTTTTAAATCAATGATTTTTTTTTTCAAATGTATGAACTCGTTTTCAAAATCAATGATTTTTCTTACAAATATTTGATTTTTTTCAAAATCGGTGAAATTTTCAAATTCGATGATTTTTTTTAAATCAATGAAATTTTTGAAATTTGATTTTTTTTCTAATTTGATGACTTTCTAAATGACTCCCCTCATTAAAAATTTGTTCGCATATTAAGCTTTGTTATGTATATACCTCGCGACCTCGCAAAGTCTTGGTATTGTGTCCCTCGACGTCACTCCACAACTACTTGTGTCTTTTATGGTGATGGTCTTGTTAGTCTGCTAGCTTGGTCCTAATTTTCGTGGGCGTCTTGTTCTTCTCATCTTGTAACATGTACGGTTTTTGGCCCAGTTTTCCTTCTAAATGGGGTCAATTTGTTTAGGTTGTCGATCTGGTTTTCCTCATAAACCGGATCATTCTTCTGACATAATGGTCACTTTGAGTAATATATTCAGGTGGATGGGCTCCTCCCTCGGCAATTCTAAAAAAAATATTATTGAAATATTGTGATCTATGTGTACGAGTTAATATCGTACACGTACATTATTTGTGCCACTCGTTTCACGTGTCCACATAGATCGATCCAATCAAGATCATTAGCTTTGGGTTAAGTGTTTTGCCGGCTTTATTAGTTAACTAGCTAAATGCCCGTGTGTTGCAACGGGAACCATACGTAATATAGTTGTTCAACACCAATCATGTTTGACATATAGTAGCTTTGGAGTGCTCATGATTATCAGGTGTTTTTACTTCTGAATCCAAACTTATCACCTTCATCGGTGGTGCATCACGCCCTCTCTCTCCCTCCCCCCCCCCTCCCTCCCTCCCTCCCTCCCTCCCTCCCTCTCTCTCTCTCTCTCTCTCTCTCTCTCTCTCTCTCTCTCTTCTCTCTCATGTTTTGCATTGTTGTGGTAGTTTCCACTATTTCTGTACAAACTATATTTTGTCCTGTTATACACACATATATCCGTTTCTCTAAGTAGTCTTTCGGGACCTGTTAAAAATTTATGATGTAGATGCTGACATACTTGCACATCCGTCCCAATTGACTGCTCCTGCGAATCAACCAGACTCCTGCCCGCTGCAAGAAAGCTAATCTTGAAGTGTAGTACAAATCAAGCATGGAATCAAGGGATATCAGTTGAGAAAAAAAAGTCCAACGTGGAAGTACTTTCACCTTTAGAACTTTCACATAAGGATCTTATATCTTACAAGGGCTAAAAAATCCTTCAAATTTCAAACAAATTATCCGACCAGCATGTTCATATTTTAACCGTAGACTACAAATCAAGCATGGAATCAAGGGATACCACTTGAGAAAAAAAAGTCCGACGTGGAAGTACTTTCACCTTTAGAACTTTCACATAAGGATCTTTTATCTTACAAGGGCTAAAAATCCATCAAATTTCAAACAAATTATCCGACCAGCATGTTCATATTTTAACCGTAGACCACGAGCAATGAACAATGAACAATAGAAGAAAACACAGACCACATGAATATGAATTAATGTCGGTTCGGATGTTGATCTCCAGCAGAGGGATGTCAGGCCCGGCCCTGATGGATCCGGCTTGCCTGCTCCCTTCCCATGCTCTCATCCATGCTCCCACTTCATCCTACAGCTGTCCTTTTTCCTTTTTCTTTTCTAATCTAATCATCTCCCCCCTGATTTTCAGGGGGTGGGGCCGGGTCTTATTTTTTTTCAATCAAATCAAGCCACGTACGTGGGAGCACGGATGGGAGCATGGAAAGGAAGCAGGCAAGTCTCGTCCAGCCCTGATGGGGGGCAAGGGGGGGGGGGGGGCGGCCGCCCCGGGCCCCCGAAACATAGGGGCCCCCACGTATGTGTGCTCTCTGTATTAGGCCCATGAAAAAATTGATCTTGCGCTAATTTAGATGCAACATGCCTGTACGTGTAGGCGTAGTAATGGGTAAGTAAATCAGCGATTCCCTGAATTAGTGGAATTGCCGTTTCCCACGCGTAGGCCCGCACACTTGAGCGATCGATCTAGCCGCAAACCAATCCCTCAGAAATAACTTACTCCATATTCTAGAAACTTTGGTTGAGCGGTCGATCTATTCACGGAGCAGATATCACGCCCGACTCGCTCCGCTGCAGCATCCTCCCGCGGAGTCCTCACCGATGCTTCCTCCTCCAACGGCGGCTCGGATGATTCATGTTCGTCGGACAGGAGTAACAATACCCCCGATCCTGACGGGCAGTTTTGAACAATAGAATAGGTAAGCATCTTCTTGATTTATCATCCCAGAGCCAGCTAGTTTCTGTGATAATAGATAGGTTGCTAGTTAGTGGCACAATCTTTTCGCAAAAAAAAAGTGGCACAATCAGTAGCTAGTGAATTAGCGGAGAAGAGTATGATGTAGTTGTCTGGCCTTCTGATTAATTAATCCAGCTGTGTTGGTGGTCTATGAAAGACGAGGGGAGAGAATGACTAGGATCCATGAATTAATGATAATAATAGTTGAGATGAACCTAATCAGAAAATGCATGGTTGATTTAATTTATTTAGATGGCTAAATTAATTTTAGCGTTGTAAATTATAAAGTAATTTTAGCTGCGGGCGATGAGGAGCCGTTCAATTTTTTTTTGTTTGGCAAACTATATAGTGAAACATACAATGCATGCAATTTCCTTGGCAAAATCTAAAGTAAGATAGAATTAATATAATCACATACAATTAAATCAGGAAACTAGGTCGACATGCTGGGTTGCACTCCCTCTATTGATAAAAAGTTAAGAGTAACCTGTGTTTAAAAATAATCATACAGTGCAAGATGCATGAAGGGCCCCGAGTTTTGTTTTCGCCCCGGGCCCCTCAAATCTCAGGACTGGCCCTAGAATGTCCTTAGAAGAGATGGTCATCTGCCGACGACACATATGGCCCCTGATAGACAATAAACTATACATGGTAATCAATATTTACTCAATATACTAATCCTTCAAATTGATGGCCACTGATGCACAATATGCAAAGCCTAACATGGCAAGACTGAACTACACCATCCACGATTATCTTCCACAAATGCCTGAAATACACAATAAGGTCATTACGCAAAACAACAATCAATGCCCACATATTCTTTTTGCCTGAGCTTTTATGTGTAGAGGTGTGCAAGTAGGGAAGGGGATTTCTGAACTGTTCATGGTGGGGAACAGCTGGCCTGATTTTGAGTGTAAACAGCCAACTTGCGCTAGCCGCTTGATCAAATGTTTGAGAGTGATACAAATTGATGCCTGGCTGAAGCTCATATTCCTAGTTTTCCTTGTCAACATGTAGCTGACCAATTCCTCAACAAAAAAAAGGTACAGCTAACCTTCTTTGTTGGATTATGCATACGGCTTGTTCTTAGATGTCATCATTAGTAAGGGGACTCGTCCTTTGATGCCTAATTAAAGGGTTTAGAAGTACTAAATCAAGTGAATGATGATGTCAGCGCGACACCGCCCAGCTCAACCTGGAGGTGGTCTTCGGTACAACCCCCCCCCCCCCCCCCCCCCCCAAAACGTATAAAGGGTAGGGGCGGTCATTTTCATACGCCGTATAATAATACCCGCCCACCGTAGGCGCTCCTGAGTCGCCGTACGACGCTGTCGCGTACGGCCACCCGTACGCGCCCACGTCCGCATGCACGGTCGCCCGTAGGCGCCCACGTCCGCATGCACGCCCACCCGCGCCCGCTGCGTACGCCCGAGTGATTAAAAAACGATCGGCGAACCCTATCTTCAAGACGCCTCACCCGCCTTCTCTCGCGCCGCCGCCGCCGCCACCGCCAAGACCGGCAGTACCTGGCCGACGAAAAAAATAGTAGGCGTTGTGCGCTACGCCGACAACCGCCTCGGTCGGGCAAACGCCTCCGCCGCCGTCAGCTCGTATCCGGCGACAACCGCCTCATGTCTGACGAAGGCAACGAGGTACGCGAGGCGCTGGCATAGTAATTTAAGAACGGATTTTAATTGCGAAGATGTTACATGATGTTTGAATGGATATTTGATTATATATGAACGTGTATAGATTGAGGCTGAAATAGGATATGACGGCGATGATGGCGGTAGCGAGGACGGATCATTGTCATTGGATGAAGACGAACATGACCGCGAAAATTATATGAGTTTGGATGAGTCTTACAGTGGCAATGTAAGTGGTCTGCATGTTCTCAACCATATCAAATACAAGCATCCGCGATGACAATAACATGTTTGACTGTGCACAGATATGAGGGGATGATGACAATGAGGATATGGATGTAGATGATTCATATGCTGAAAGAGGAAGCCATGTAGGTTTAGATTTATGTAGGTTATTTTAAAGTGAAATTAAATACGCATCAAGTCTTACATATCATATTTACAATTTGCCCAGATGGAAGTGGAAGGGTACTATCAGTGGAATTTTTTCGATGCTGCCAATGACGAAAACGATATCGATGCATCTTATAAAGACAGCTCGAGCAAAGTAAGTAGTGGAAAGTGAATACATATGATAGTCCTTATACAACTACTTACTGACATATACGGTTGTTTGTACTTTTTTCAGGAAGAGGATGGTGACGCGTGCGAAAACGATGATGATGCCGATGGTGATGAGTGCAATTTTGACACTGGGTACGATGAATACCAGCAAGAATCACTCGACAGGAATTGGACGGTGATGTCCACGACGTTCAGGACAGACGAGGAGGCATATGATTTCTATAACGACTATGCGAAAAAGTGTGGCTTCAGCATTAGGAAGGATAACTTGAAATATAGTAAGGGTATCGACGCACGTAGGCGCTTGAGGAGGTTTCTCTGTTCAAGGTCTGGGAAACGACAGGCCAAGTTTTTTACCATGGAAGGGAAGAAGCGCAGGCTGAGAGCGGAGACTCGGTGCTATTACTAGGCCCATCTAACTGTGAAGGTTGACAAAGAGCGGTCCATTTGGTATGTCAGCAGTTTCAGCGATGATCGTAGTCACACTCTTGCTAGACCAGATGAAGTTATATATCTTCGATCTCATAATCAAATAAAGGAATACCAGAAGCTCATGATCTTAGCAATGGCAGGTGCTGGGCTAAAAAACATTGGATTTATGACAACTTCGTTAGTAGGTATGGATCATATGCACGGGCTGGTTTCGGGAGGAGGAAGCTTTATAACATGTGTTATAGGGAGAAAATGAAGTTGCTAGCAAAGGGTGATGCGGACACTGCGATTGGTATCATGATGACGAGAAAGACAAGGGATCCAGACTTTTTCTTTGAGCACACTATTGACGCAGAAGGAAAGCTGAAGAACATGTTCTGGTGTGATTCTCAGTCACGTCGGGATTACCTTGACTTTGGTGATGTAATCGTCTTCGACAACACTTACAAGATGAATAGGTACGGAATGCCATTCATACCTTTTGTTGGTCTAAACAATCATCGTTGCACCACTGTGTTTGGTTGTGCTGTTGTGTCAGATGAGACGGACACTAATGCAAAACCGGGCAATAGCACCGGTTCGTAAGGCCCTTTAGTGCCGGTTCCATAACCGGCACTAAAGTGTGGGCACTAAAGTTCCCCCCCTTTAGTACCGGTTCGGCACGAACCGGTGCTAAAGGGCAACCACGTGGCACGAGCCAGCTCCGGGGGCCTGGAGCCCTTTAGTACCGGTTGGTAAGACCAACCGGTACTATAAGGTTTGGGTTTTTTTAGTTTTATGATTTCTTTTTCATTTAATTTTGTGTTTCCATTTTAATTCTTTTTCGTTTGCTGGTATTTTACGATACTACACATTGTACACGTTATGCATATATATATATATATATATATATATATATATATATATATATATATATATAATTTCTAGTAGAACCAATCATGCATGTATATATCATCAATGTCTCACAAACCACCATATTAATTAATTCACACATACACACATGTATAGCTATATACAATTTCTCCTACATATGCATGTTGCCTTCGGAGCCAGTGGCATTAGCGTAATTGGTGCCTTCGGAGCACGATGACAATTGGAAGTGGTTTTCATGGGGGCGGTAGCGGGTAATAGTATTCTCCCTTCGGATTTATGACCTGGTCGAGCAAAAACCCGCTATTTCCTCTTGAAGTGCTTCTACGCGCTCCGTTTCTAGGAGCTTCTCCCGCACCTCTTTGAACTGTTAAGAAGGAGATCAATATGCATGTGTATTAGTTGTGTGACTAGATATCGATAATGGTGTAAAAATTGTGAATAGTATTCTGACAAGCGTACCCATTCCTGTCTTTGAGATCTGCTCCTTTCGGACGCCATCATGCGAATGTTCTCGTAAACACAGAATGCACACATATCAGTCCCCTGCGCCTGTTTCAGGGCCTTTACGAGAATGGAGTTTGATCAGATAATAATTAATCAAGCATGATAATTAAATATATGGCAGCTAGCTAGCTAGCTAGTACTACTTAATTACTTACCTTGGGTCGAAACCATTTAAGCTTTTTTTTCCATTCGCCTTCCGTGACGCTAATGAACCTTGCCCAAGCCCTGCCCGCCGATAAAGAAAATGAATAAAGGGGTTATTAAATAGTTCATATCATGAAATGATGAACTAAATAGGCCGAGATATATAGTTAATAATGATTGAAATTACCTGTTGACTATCCCAAACAAAATGTTATAGTCAGTTTTTGCTTTGAGTAGTGAGTCCAGTATTTCAACTGTTCCGTCATCAACTTTAATGATACACAAGACCTAGTGAAATCTGCATGCACACACGTTTGCATGTATTAATTAAGCGGGCATATGTAAGCAAAAACATGTAGCTAGCTAGTAGGCAAAAACAGAGAATTTGTAGTACAAGACAGTGTGACTCACTGGAAGTTGTACAGAAATAGTATATCTTCATTGTATTTGAGGCGCTTCAAGAACTCTAGCATGTTGTCCTCTACGTCCTTTTGATGATGTAGATTTATCCGCCATGTGTATTCAGTAACGGTGTTTGGGTCAATGAACCCAATGCCAAAGCGTCCACCTTTTCTCATTTCATACATCTTCATCCTGTATAATACCACAGAAAAGAATATAGTGAAGATAATTACAGGTAATGATTGATCAAAAGGATCACTACAGCTAGCTTGAGACTTAAATTACAGAAAGAAATCACTTACAGACAATAGCAACTGACGATAGATTTGTCGAGTGCGTCTTGATTGTATAACTGAAACAGTTCATAATACTCAACGGACAGAGCTTTCTCATGGAAGTAATGCTCCTCCTTGACATTCACCATGAGGGACAATCGATCTAAAATCTTGGTAATGTTCATGTACCATTGATGCAATTCATACATTCTCATTGGGAGGTTCTTGACCTTGTCTGGCTCAACCAAAGGTTGGCCCCGAACATATTTCCATTTTATTTCATCCTCTCTAAGAACAGGCATGGGCTCGATCTCGAGGAGTTGTCGAACAGTGATGTTGAGAACTTTAGCCTGCATTATATGGTCCTTGATTATTACCACATTGCCCACCTCGGGAACGTAAACTGTTTGCCCACAATAATATTGGGCGCGTGTACTGTCACGTGTTGTTGGCACAACAAGCGAGGGGATTGATTGCGCCGCCTGTTCTCCCAGCTGGGGAATGGTTTTCCCGCATTTTTTGACAGCTGCTTGTTGTTTGCTCGATCCCGAGCTCGCCTCCTTACGTAGACGTGCTCGATTTAACTTCCTGACGTGGCGCTCATATTCTGTGTCAACAGGCTTGGGAGCTGGTGGTTGAGCCATACGAATGAAGTGGTCAATCGTTTCCTCAGGCACTTTCTCCCTTGGCGGCGGTGGCGGTTTCGGTGCAAAATGGGCTTCCACCTCGGCCTTCGATATGGCTACGTTTTCCTCCTCGGACTTGTCATAAGGCCTCTGCGGAAGAGGCGTGAGGCTTGGACCATATTTATATCGCTTGCCTCCTCCTGTACTTCCTGTATTACCTCGACTCGTACCGCTACGCACCATAGCTGCGGGGTATCTCTTCTGTGATTGCTGAGGCGGCGGAGATGGTTGACGGGGCTTAGTTGGACGAGGAGGAGTGGCCTGAAGCTGTGCCGGACTTGGAGGAGTGGCCTGAGGTTGTGCCCGACTTGGAGGAGGAGTGGACGTCTGACGCTGTGGCGGACTTGGAGGAGGAGGAGTGGCCTGACACTTTGCCGGACTTGGAGGAGGAGTGGCCTGACACTTTGCCGGACTTGGTGGACTTGCAGGAGCGGGAGTCTGCTGACTCGGTGGCGGACTTCGACGAGGAGTCGGCTGACGCGGTGTCGGTGGCCTTCGAAAGATGATGCAATCCTTTTTCCAATGGATGATACGATGTTTGGCCTCTCCGAGAAAGCGCTCGTCGTCACCTCCAGGAATATCAAGCTGTAGCTCCGAATATGATGGGTCCACCACCTCATCAACCAAGACACGAGCATAGCCCGCTGGAATCGGGTTGCAATGGAAGTTTGCCTCGGGGGGGTTTGTAAAAGCAACGGCGTCCGCCACCTTCATGGATATGTTCGTTATTTTGACGTGTAGCTCGCAGTTAGTGTTCTCCGTGATGTCATCCACGGGATATCTACCCAGCATTGCATCGTCCGGGGCGGAACCCACGCTGCTTCTCGGCATGGATGGGGCGGTGCTATCCAATGCTGGATCATCCGCTAGCTGCTGCAGCTGCTGAGACCCCCTTTGCTGGGTAAGTGAGTCGATCTGCTCCTGCTGCCGCTGGAATTTGACTGCCAATTCCGCTTGGCTTGCTTCTAGGCCTTGAAGGCGTTCATAGTCCCGCTTCCTCTGCTCCTCCTCCATCTTCCTCTTCTTCTCCTCCGCAATCTTCTTTCTCGCACGGGTTCTGTAGTCGGTGTTCCAGTCTGAAAACCCCTCATACCACGGAATAGCGCCCTTGCCTCGTGTTCTTCCCGGGTGTTCAGGATTTCCCAGGGCACGCGTAAGCTCGTCGTTCTCTCTGTTGGGCTAGAACACCCCCGATCGTGCCTCTTCTATTGCAACAAGTATCGCATCGTCGGCTCCCTTCAGACTTACCTTCGTCGAAACATTGCCTGTCTTCGGGTCCAACTCCCCCCCCCATGCGCATACAACCAAGTCCTGCACCTGAGGGGCCAGCTCTTAGTAACCGGAGTGACACCTGCATCCTCCATCTCTTTCTCAGACTTATTCCACTTAGGCATTGCCACCGCATAGCCACCTGGCCCCAGCTTATGGAACTTATCTTTTTTTTGGCATTCTTCTTGTTTATTCTCGACCGTTCCTTAGCTAATTCCGAATCCTTAAATTTCATGAAATCGTCCCAATGAGCACGTTGGTTCTCTAGTGTTCCCTCGAATACTGGAGTCTTCCTTCCTCCCTTGACGTACTTGTCCCATTCACGATTCTTGTGGTTCTTGAATGCAACCGCCATGTTCCTAAGAGCAGCGTCCTTGACTTTCTGCACATCTGCTTTTGTGAAATGATCTGGTAGGATGTCGTCGTCGCACACCATTTGTCAGCCGGACGTCGTCGCGGACGGGTCGATGGCGAGGATGCGGGCCGGGCATCGTCGAGAACAAATACTAGCTATATGCCCACAAAAAGTAACATTTTTTTAATGATTGGATTTTGATAACTAAAATTTCTAACATTTCTATATAACACTAATTATGCTATCATTGCATATGTCAAAAATCTATATACTATTTCATACTAATTAAGCATCTAACACTAAAAACGGAAAACACAACTTCTATACATCCATTAAAAAACTGAAAAACAACATTATATAAAAAATTTCCATACTAATTAAGCACTAATTATATCCATCTAACATGCATTCATACATATATAATAGTGAAAATATAATAATCTAAATAATCTAAACTAATTAAACATACAAAATACGTATATACTAATATATACATGCATTAATTCATACATATGTACGTGTGTGTGTGTGTGTGTGTGTGTGTGTGTGTGTGTGTTCATCATGCTTGTGTGTGTGTATGGGCTCGGGGAGGGGCGGCGCCCATGGTGGCCGCCGTGGGCGAGGGAGAGGGGTTAGAGGGGGAGAGCTCACAGCGGGGCGACGGCGACGGTGAGGCGACGGCCGGGGGCGGTGACGGGCCGGGGCGTGATGCGGGGGCGGCGGCGCGGGGACGGCGCGACGGGGATGGGCCCGCGCAGCGACGGAGACGAGGGCGGTGACGGGGACGGGGGCGGCGACGGGGACGGGGGCGGCGACGGCGACGGCGTCGATCGATCGGGGCGCGCGGGCGGTGCTTCAATGGAGAAACAGAGGAAGAAACAGAGGGAGAATGAAATTTTCGCAAGTGTTGTATATATAGGAGAGGCCTTTAGTACCGGTTGGAGCCACCAACCGGTACTAAAGGCCAACTTTGGCCAGGCGAAGAGGCGGGAAGACGAGGCCTTTAGTACCGGTTGGAGCCACCAACCGATACTAAAGAAGTACCGGTTGGTGGCTCCAACCGGTACTAAAGGCCTCGCGTTGCCACCCCAAAGTTTAGTCCCACCTCGCCGGGTGAAGGACAGCCGCACTGGTTTATAAACCCAGCCGCGGCTACCACTTCGAACTCCTCTATATAGCAGGCTTGTGGGCCTAAACTCTGCGCGCTGCCCTGTGAGTCTGCTCGGCCTTTAAGGCCTGTAATTACACACCTATAGCCTATCAGGCCCACAGGGCAGCCCCCCAATTTTTTTATAGTTTTTTTCTTTTCTGCTTTCTTTTCTTCTATTTATTTTTGCGTAGTTTTTTCTATAGTTTTTTCTTTTCTGTTATATTTATTTTCTTCTATTTATTTGTGAGTAGTTTTTCATCTAGTTTGCCAAAATTCAACATTTTTAGAGTTCATTTTATAGTGATATTCAATTTCACGGTCATTTTGTAAACGATTGAAAAATAGCAAATATAATTTGTTTTCTTTTCTGCTTTATTTTTTCATCTTTTTATTTCTGAGTAGTTTTTTCTTTTCTGCTATATTTATTTTCTTCTATTTATTTCTGAGTAGTTTTTTATATAGTTTTTTTCTTTTCAGCTATAGTTTTTCTTCTTTTCTGCAAAACTTGATGGTCAAAGTCTGGAGTTATAACTTAAAAAAAAGAAATGTCGACGTGCAATTAGTTTTTGCCATAACAGAAGAAGTCCGGAGTTGTAATAAGTTATTAAAAATAAAAAAGAGGTGCAATGCTCGTTAATTTGCTTCAAGCCTTTCGGAATAGTGTAAACTGCACTGCGCATAGCTCCGTGCAGTCTAGCGTATTCCTGAAGGCTTGAAGCTAAGCAACGTGAGCATTGAGCCTCTTCTTCATCGTCTCTGCACTCAGGGCTTATAAACCGCTCCTAGTCCCTCTCACTTCGCGAGGTGGGACTAAAAAACAACTTACGTCTGGTTCATCCATGAACCGGTACTAAAGGTGCTCGTGGGGCCCCAGCCTTACCTGACACAACCTCATTAGTACCGGTTCGTGGTACGAACCGGCACTAAATGGTGATGGTGGGGCCATAGCCTGACCGGAGGCTGACACAGCCTCTTTAGTACCAGTTCATGGCATGAACCGGTACTAAAGGTTCGCCACGAACCGGCACTACTGTACACATTAGTGCCGGCTGAAATTCCAACCGACACTATTGTGCTTCACATTTGACCCTTCGCCACGACCCGGTACTAAAGGGGGTGCGCTGGCGCAGGTGCGGTGCGGCAAGTTTAGTCCCACCTCGCTAGCCGAGGGGCGACCGCACTGGTTTATAAACCCCTTTGCGGTCGCTCTCTCGAGCTCCTCTCCAAAGCAGGCCTACTGGGCCTACGTGTTCTTTGCTGTCCTGTGGGCCCACTTGGCCTTTGCGGGCCTGCATCCCGGCCCAACAACAGGTTGGGTTTCTAGTCATATGCAGGCCACTCTGGCCTAGTAGGCGGGCTTTTATTTTAATTTTATTTTTGCTTTATTTATTTTTGTGTTTTTTTTGTGTATTTGGAGTTTCTTTGTGAATATTTTTGCTTTAGGTACAAAAAATTACAAACTTTCTGTTAGTGCCCGTAGTTTTCAAATTTGAATAGTTTAAATTTTGAATTATTTGAAATTAGTGTGAATCACTAGATTGTGAATAACTTAACTTTAAAAATCAGTAAAGGCATGAAAGAATTTGTTTGCACATAAAATTTCTTCGCGTTTCAAATGCCAAAACACATAACTACCCTAACTATTACAGAGATTCCCCTCTGGGTGTGAAACACAGAAGAAAGTGATGATAGTGAAGCCGATCACATCCCAGATCTTTGGGTGTGAAACTTTTTCTTCGCGTGTGTCCCTTTGCGCCGTAACCATGGAAAATCTTCATCATTTAACGGGATGCTCGGGTCAATATTCACTGTGAATGGAGCAATTTCATCAAACTTTTCATAATCTTCTGACTTGTCTGTCTTGTCATCCACTCCCACGATGTTTCTCTTCCCAGAAAGAACTATGTGCCGCTTTGGCTCATCGTATGATGCATTCGCTTCCTTATCTTTTATTTTTCTTGGCTTGGTAGACATGTCCTTCACATAGAAAACCTGTGCCACATCATTGGCTAGGACGAATGGTTCGTCTGCATACGCAAGATTGTTGAGATCCACTATTGTCATTCCGTACTGCGGGTCTTCCGTTACCCCGCCTCGTGTCATATTGACCCATTTGCACCGAAACAAAGGGACCTTTAAATCACGTCGATAGTCAAGTTCCCATATGTCCAGTATATAACCATAATATGTTTCCTTTCCCGTCTTGGTTTCTGCATCAAAGCGGACACCACTGTTTTGGTTGGTGCTCTTCTTATCTTGGGCGATCGTGTAAAATGTATTATCATTTATCTCGTACCCTTTGAAAGTGATTATATTCGAAGATGGTAACTGGGACAGCAAGTACAGGTCATCTTCAATAGAGGTGTCATGCATGGTACATGTCTGCAACCAGCTGGCGAAACTCCCGGTTTGTTCACGTGTAATCCAGTCATCAGACCGCTCCGGGTGT
Source organism: Triticum aestivum (assembly GCF_018294505.1). NCBI lineage: Eukaryota > Viridiplantae > Streptophyta > Magnoliopsida > Poales > Poaceae > Triticum > Triticum aestivum. Next base: position 548,950,207 of record NC_057807.1, read on the forward strand.
TTGGAGCGTAGCAAATTCTTGTGTTCATCCATATACGGAGCCACCAAGGCGGAATTCTGTAGAACTGTGTAGTGTGCTTCAGTGAGAGAATGTCCGTCCATACATATTATTTGTTCCCCTCCTAGTGTGCCTTTTCCATCCAGTCTGCCCTTATGTCGCGATTCAGGAACACCAATCGGCTTAAGGTCAGGAATAAAGTCAATACAAAACTCAATGACCTCCTCATTTTGATGGCCCTTGGAGATGCTTCCTTCTGGCCTAGCACGTATGAGCATATTTCTTTAAGACTCCCATGAACCTCTCAAAGGGGAACATATTGTGTAGAATATAGGACCCAAAATGTTAATCTCTTCGCATATGTGAACTAGGACGTGTGTCATGATGTTGAAGAAGGATGGTGGGAACACCAACTCGAAACTGACAAGACATTGCACCAAATAATTCTGTAACCTTGGTATGATTTCTGGATCGATTACCTTCTGAGGGATTGCATTGAGAAATGCACATAGCTTCACAATGGCTAATCGAACGTTTTCCGGTAGAAGCCCCCTCAATGCAACTGGAAGCAGTTGCGTCATAATCACGTGGCAGTCATGAGACTTTAGGTTCTTGAACTTTTTCTCTGCCATGTTTATTATTCCCTTTATACTCGACGAGAAGCCAGATGGTACCTTAATATTGAGCAGGCATTCAAAGAAGATTTCCTTCTCTTCTTTTGTAAGAGCGTAGCTTGCATGACCCTGATGTATGCCGTCTTCTCCGTGCATACGTTGCTGGTCCTCCCGTGCCTCAGGTGTATCTTTTGTCTTCCCATACACGCCCAAGAAGCCAAGCAGGGTCACGCAAAGATTCTTCGTCACGTGCATCACGTCGATTGCGGAGCGGACCTCTAGGTCTTCCCAATATGGCAGGTCCCAAAATATAGATTTCTTCTTCCACATGGGTGCGCGTACGTCAGCGTCCTTCAGAACAGGTTGTCCGCCAGGACCCTTTCCAAATATCACCTTCAAATCCTTGACCATATCATGTACATCAGCACCAGTACGGTGGCTAGGCTTCGTCCGGTGATCCGCCTCACCTTTGAAATGCTTGCCTTTCTTTCTTACGGGATGCCTGCTCGGAAGAAATCGACGATGTCCCAGGTACACATTCTTCTTACAACTATTCAAATATATACTGTCGGTATCATCCAAACAGTGCATGCATCCGCGGTATCCCTTGTTTGTTTGTCCTGAAAGGTTACTGAGAGCAGGACAATCATTGATGGTCACGAACAACAACGCCTTTAGGTCAAATTCTTCCCCCATGTTCTCATCCCACGCATGTACACCTGTTCCATTCCACAGTTGTAAGAGTTTTTCAACTAATGGCCTTAGGTACACATCAATGTCGTTGCCGGGTTGCTTAGGGCCTTGGATAAGCACTGGCATCATAATGAACTTCCGCTTCATGCACAACCAAGGAGGAAGGTTATACAAACATAGAGTCACAGGCCAGGTGCTATGGTTGCTGCTCTGCTCCCCAAAAGGATTAATGCCATTTGCGCTTAGACCAAACCATACGCTCCTTGTGTCATCTGCAAACTCCTTCCCGTACTTTCTTTCAATTTTTCTCCACTGCGACCCGTCAGCGGGTACTCTCAACTTTCTGTCTTTCTTACAGTCTTCTCTGTGCCATCGCATCGCCTTGGCATGCTCTTTGTTTTGGAACAAACGTTTCAACCGTGGTATTATAGGAGAATACCACATCACCTTGGCAGGAATCTTCTTCCTGGGGTGCTCGCCCCCGACATCACCATGCTCATCGCGGCTAATCTTATAGCGCAATGCACCACATACCGGGCAAGCGTTCAAATCCTCGTACTCACCGCGGTAGAGGATGCAATCATTAGGGCATGCATGTATCTTCTACACATCTAACCCTAGAGGGCAAATAACCTTCTTTGCTTCGTACGTACTCTCGGGCAATTCGTTGTCCTTTGGAAGCATATCCTTTATCATTACCAGCAACTTTCCAAATCCCTTGTCAGATACACCATTCTCTGCCTTCCATTGCAGCAATTCCAGTGTGGTGCCCAGCTTTTTCTTGTCACCTATGCAATTCAGGTACAATAATTTTTTGTGATCCTCTAACATGCGCTGCAACTTCTTCTTCTCCAAATCACTTGCGCAGTTTCTCTTTGCGTCGGCAATGGCCCGACCTAGATCATCAACGGGCTCATCTGATACCTCTTCTTCAGCTTCTTCCCGCATTGCCGGCTCAGCTTCTTCCCGCATTACCGGCTCAGCTTCTTCCCCCATTGTTGTATCATCGTATTTAGGGAACCCATGGCCAGGATAGCTGTCGTCGTCCTCTTCTTCTTCATTGTCTTCCATCATAACCCCTCTTTCTCCATGCTTTGTCCAAACATTATAGTGGGGCATGAAACCGGACTCAAAGAGGTGGACGTGAATGGTTCTTGACGTAGAGTAATTGCGGCCATTCTTACAGCCAGCACATGGACAAGGCATAAAACCATCCGCCCGCTTGTTTGCCTCAGCCGCAAGCAGAAAAGTATGCACGCCCTCAACGGACTGGGGAGAGCATCGGTTATCGTACATCCATTGCCGTCTCATCTTCATTACACAACACCGAATAGACCAAATTAATACAAGTTCATACATAAAGTTCATACAACACTTAAATGCAACAAACAAATAACTCTCTAGCTAAAGCATTTAAATGCAACAACAAATGCGATCAAGATCGCAACTAAGGTAACAATTAATCCAACAGCATAATGATACCAAGCCTCACTATCGATGGCATATTTTCTAATCTTTCTAATCTTCAAGCGCATTTTCTCCATCTTGATCTTGTGATCATCGACGACATCGACAACATGCAACTCCAATTCCATCTTCTCCCCCTCAATTCTTTTCAATTTTTCTTTCAAGTACTCATTTTCTCTTTCAACTAAATTTAACATCTCAACAATAAGGTCAGTTGGAATTTCCGGTTCACATACCTCCTAGATAAAAATATCTATGTCAACTTGACAGGCATAATTTGTCATAAACACAAAATGCAACAAATAGTTTTAAAATAGAATATACCACATCCGAATCATAACAAGGACGAGGGCCGACGGGGACGGATATCAAAACCATGGCACTATGTATAACAAACAACGTACGGGTAAGATAATTATTATACGAGTAACTATATATCCAAATCACACAAACATCAATTTTTTATATAAAATTTCATGAACAAGAGGCTCACCACAAGGTGGTGCCAGCGACGGGACGGTGCGGGCGATCGACGGTGGTTACGACGAAGATTTAGAAGGCACTAAGTAAACCACACCTACATATGCAAACTAAGTGTTATTTTGACCTCAAATTGCATATAAATCAACTACTACCACATATAATTCCTCCCAAATTACTAAAACCCACAATTAATCACTATATAAACCAATGCAAGAGCTAATCTAGCAATGAGAGATGAAAGGACAAAGTTGCTAACCTTGGTGATCATTTGAATGGATGAGGGTCTACAAATCTTGACAAATTTGGGGCAAATTTTGTGATGAACTCGAGAGGAAGAAGGGAAGAACAGAGGAGAGGGAGAGGGGAAAGGGGGAAGAACAGAGTGCGGGTGGACGAAGGGTTTATATAGGACGACCTTTAGTACCGGTTCGTGCCACGAACCGGTACTAAAGGTGCTGGAAGGGCCCCACTCTGACAACATCCTGCCACCACTTTCTTTAGTACCGGTTCGTGGCACGAACTGGTGCTAAAGGTTCGCCACGAACCGGTACTAAAGAGCTCCTCCCGCCTACCCGTTGGAACCGGCACTAATGGACACATTAGTGCCGGTTCTGTTACAAACCGGGACTAATGTGTCTCACATTTGACCCTTTTTCTACTAGTGGGAGGATACATATGTTTGGGTGTTGCATACCTTCTTAAGAGCTCATTGTCAGAAGAAGCCGAGGTCTGTAATTACTGACGGAGAGGCAACCATGATAAGGGCCGTCAGGAAGGTCCTTACTGACGTGTGGCATCGACTTTGTTCGTGGCATATTGAGAAAAACATGCAGAAACACCTCTACCACAAGTCCCTTAAGGAGTTCAGGTCTCTTATTTATTATGCCACTACACATGATGAGTTTGAGGCGAGATGGGCAGCTTTTAGAGCTAAATGGGAGTCGGAGAAAACTGAAACATGGTTGCGTAGGATGTACCGGAAGAAAAGGCTTTGGGATGCGTCATATCTCACCGGTGGGTTCTTTCTTGGTATGCAGAGTAACCAGAGGAGCGAGAGTCTGAACTCTTGCCTTCATATGCATCTTGACTCTGGCATGACAATTGTTGATATGGTTGTGCATTATGAGAACTGCATTGTTCGGCTTCGTGAGAACGAGTCACACGACGACTGCATGTCCACACAGACACTCCCTGTAGCAGTACTCGACGAGTTCAAATGCATTGAAAAAGCCGCTGCCCGTGACCTCACTGCGGTGAACTTTTACCTCTTGCAGAAAGAAATGAAGGCATCGGATCTTGAGATCATAGATAGACTGAGTGGAGCCGTCAGTAGGAGATTCATAGTGGCATGGAAAAATAACAGGCAACTGAGATTCAAAGTGGACTATACACCTAGTAATTCAGAAGAAACAGTGAAGTGCAGTTGTGATAGTATGAAACGTAAAGGTCTTCCATGCAAGCATGTTCTTTATGTTTTAGCCAGGTTGAATGTGCAGGACTTACCTGGGTGCTTAGTGCTGCGAAGATTTAGCAAGAATGCTAGAGGTGGACAGCCCGTGAAACGCACTAGCGATCTCTTCGCATGGGGATGGGCAGGTACTGAGGAGAGAACTAAGTACAGTGAGTTGACTATTTTGTCTGCGGAAGCAAATCATGCGGCATTGTCATGAACCATTTCTATTTCATAAACTGAAGGCTGCTCTGGAGGATGTGATAGCAAACAAGGATGTTGAGGAGGAAGATCATGTGAGACAGCATAGAGTTGCACATGATGATGCTTTTGTGCCGGATCAAAATCATGTTTTTGTTGCTGATTAAAAAAAATCAATATGAAAGGAGCACTGAAAGGGCAGAATAACAAAGGCCGTGGTAAGGAACCTGGCGTGACTACAAACAGTAGACCCAAAGGTTTTGATGAGAAACCTCCTGTACGTCTATGCGGTTTATGCAGAGGGAAAGGTCATTTCAAAAACAATTGTCCTCAGAATCCAAAGTATGTGCACACCATTTCATTAACGTTCTTTTCTTGTTTAGTTAATACTTTACAAAATTTTGACGTATATTACAATCTTTGTATGCAGGAACATGGCATGATGATCATAGCAAAGAATTGTTTGAATAAAAAGAATAATTTCTGATTACAGTTGATGATTTATTTGGTTGTATTAAAGAATAGTACTTACATATTTGTTTCATTACATCGATATGGGAGACTTGTAATCGGTGTTTACTTATGTCATATTTGTTGGCACTATACTGGTGGTTCTTAATATGATACGCGACATACAAATTTTACGTTATAATATATATTTCTTGGCGCTATAGGCATTGTTTTTAATATGATATGTAATGTATACATTTTTTCGTACAAATATATGATTTTGTGTATAAATCATGCATGTTGGGCGATCAGAGGCGCTGCACAGCCGCATGTTGCTTTAATTTAAAAAAAAAATAACCGCCCGAGGAGTGCGACTGGTGCCACGACGACTGAGGTATGTCCGACAGGTTCCTTGAGCTGGATGAAGATCGGCGCTTCAACATTAAGCTCGAGGAGACCTTCGATGTTGAAACGGTACGCAACGACGACAAGTGTTTTTTCGTAATTATAAGCACGACTTCAACTATTTCAACATGTAGTTTTCATCTTTTCCAATTTGACTAGCTTATCCCATGCTATGCAAGACGCTATGTCTTGGAGAGGATGGGTTTTGTAGACCATGAAAATATGGAAACAAAGAAAATTCACCTAAAGACCCATCATGGTGTGGATTTTGAAGTAAAGCTGTACAATTCTGAGAGCGTAACCCATTTTGATTGCAAAAATTGGGAAGAGCTTTGCAAGATTTATGATTTAGATGAGGGTATGCTTGTCACCATGGATCTTGGTGATCCCAAAATCGAGCAAGACAATATGGACATTTGAGTCCTTGTTGATACTCCTCCAATTCTACCGCTATGTGAGTTTCTCAAACATAGTTATTAGCTAATTTATATTGTTTATTTCAAAATAGTTGACAACTTATTTCCATTGACAGCTTATTTTCATTCTTCAAAGAATGTGCGGAAGATGGTAGATAGAATCTACTACACCGAAGGCTCCGAATTAACTTATCAGGAGAAAATCATCTGATCGCATTTTGTACTGATTTTGAGAATTACAATATCTACAATCAAACTCCTCAATATTATGGTCAATACGTGCCACTAGTGCACGTGTTGAACTACGGTAACTACTGATGTCTACTACACAACCTTCTTCTTGTAGACGTTGTTGGTCCTCCAAATGCATAGCTTTGTAGGACAGTAGCAAATTTCCCTCAAGTGGATGACCTAAGGTTTATCAATCCATGGGAGGCGTAGGATGAAGATGACCTCTCTCAAACAACCCTGCAACCAAATAATAAAGAGTCACTCCAAAGCCACTAATAGCGGAGAACAAACAAAAAGATTATGATAGGGTACGAAACCACCTCAAAGTTATCCTTTCTGTTCTATCTATTCAAGAGTTCGTAGTAAAATAACATGAAGATATTCTTTCCGTTCAATCTATCATAGAGTTCATACTAGAATAATACCTTAAGAGACAAATCAACCAAAACCCTAATGTCACCTACATACTCCTTTGTCACCTCAAGTATCAGTGGGCATGATTATACGATATGCATCACACAATCTCAGATTTATATATTCAACCAACACAAAGCACTTCAAAGAGTGCCCCAAAGTTTCTACCGGAGAGTCAAGACGAAAACGTGTGCTAACCCCTATGCATAGGTTCATGGGCGAAACCCGCAAGTTGATCACCAAAACATACATCAAGTGTATCACATGATATCTGATTGTCATCACAGATAAGCACGGCAAGACATACATCAACTGTTCTCAAATTCTTAAAGACTCAATCCGATAAGATAACTTCAAAGGGAAAACTCAATTCATCACAAGAGAGTAGAGGGGGAGAAACATCATAAGATCCAACTATAATAGCAAAGCTCGCGATACATCAAGATCGTGCCATAGTGAGAACACGAGAGAGAGAGAGAGAGAGATCAAACACATAGCTACTGGTACATACCCTCAGCCCCGAGGGTGAACTACTCCCTCCTCGTCATGGATAGCGCCGGATGATGAAGATGGAAACCAGTGAGGGATCCCCCCCTCCGGCAGGGTGCCGGAACGGGTTCCCGAGAGGTTTTTGGTGGCTACAGAGGCTTGCGGCGATGGAACTCCCGATCTATCTTCTTCTTCAATGTTTTTAGGGTATATGGGAATATATAGGCGAAAGAAGTCGATCGGGGGAGGCTCGAGGGGCCCACGAGATAGGGGCGCGCCCAGGGGGTCGGCGCGCCCTCCTATCTCCTGGCCTCCTCGAAGCTTCCCTGGCTTGTACTCCAAGTCTCCCGGATCATGTTCGTTCCAAAAATCACGCTCCCGAAGGTTTCATTCCGTTTGGACTCCGTTTGAGATTCCTTTTCTTCAAAATACTGAAAAAGGCAAGAAAACAACAATATGGCCTGGGCCTCTGGTTAGTAGGTTAGTCCCAAAAGTAATATAAAAGTGTATAATAAAGCCCGTAATCATTCAAAACAGATAATAAAATAGCATGAATGCTTCATAAATTATAGATATATTGGAGACGTATCAACTACCATGGAGACACCCTGGTAAGATTTTTTACTATTACGACATCCATGCATCTTTTGCATACTTCTAAAACTAGTACATCATTGCTAACTACGAAGTTATTACTATGTTTTTCAACAGATAATCCCGAATGCTTGTGTGCCTCATCTGATGTATCAGCATGGTCGCCTTGATGTGTTGAACATACAGCCAGGTCATCCTACGAATCTCAACTGTCTATACCGGATTTCTAAAAGAAGTGGAGACATGACAATCAAAGAATGGAAAAAATGTATGGACAGTCGTAAGGAGGTTCTTGGAAGCAAAAGAAAGCGAAGCGCAAGAATTAGAGACAGGATGATCTCCATTCTCCATAATGGAGAGTCGGCGTCTATATTGTTTTATGCTATTTTACCTTAAAAAGGGTATTTAGGTCCTACCTAATACAGATGATCATGTGCTATGAACAATTAAGTAGGGTTGGTTCGATGGCTATGAGGATGATGATCGTATGACTTGTTATTAATAACGAGTAGAAGTTGTATGATGATGATTAATAGGACTTGTTATTATGATGATGCATCATGTGAGCATGAAGAGTTATTATATATCAGTGGGTGAAATGAACATGGATTGGATTGAAGTGAAGGCAACATGCATGTGGTGCATGTCTAAAGTAGTACAATCCAAACTTCATCAAGTTAGGATTAGTATTACTTTCGATATGTACCACATATTGCCTTCACTTCAATCTAAGCCATGTTTAGGCATAGCAGTAGCATTGGTAAACCAAGCACGGAGATAAGAGATAACACTTCTCTCTATTAACTAGCTAATTAACAACCTAAATTAACCCCCAAAACCCCTAAACCTTCCCCTTTCAAAAAAAACCTCAGCTCCTGCCAGCTGCTGACGCGTGGATGCCTTTTGGTCCTGGTTGGTGCCACCAACGGGACCAAAGGTCCTCCTGCCTGGGCTCTCCGCAGCGGCCACGTGGAGGTCCATCTGTCCCGGTTCATGTAAGAACCGGGACTAAAGGCCAAGGGCTTTAGTGACGACCCTTTAGTCCCGGATCTAAAGCCGGGACAGATGGGCCTTACGAACTGGGACTAATGGCCCATTTTCTACTAGTGCAAGTTTAAAAATATCAACATCCACAATACAAAATTATATCATTTAATTCATCGGGAAGTGTATTTTTATACTTTCATTATAATTAGTATTTAGAAGTTGATAATTTTTTTATAAATTTGGTCCGGCATAGACATGTTTGAGTTTTGAAAAACAAAACATGCACTATATTGTGTGAAATCGATCCAATTCCCTTTTTACTTATAACCTACACTAGTTAGGTTGCTAGTCATGGGTAAGAGTATCTACAACTGGGTTATCTCAAATCTGTCTCAAACGCCCTGGCAAATGTTCCGCTCATTGGCTGGTAAAAAATAAATATCAACCCAGCCGGGTGTCTCAAACTGCCCCCAAACACCTGGGCTGTCCGCCAACCCTCATATCCAGCCCAAATATACGACGTATATTGAAAGGCCCGGGCATGTCCGCCACATCAACCCGACCCACGATGACCCATCACAACCCCACTCCGTCCCCACAAAAACCCCACCCGAGAGCAAACCCTAGATTACTTCGCTTCACTCCGCTCTTCGTCTCTTCTCCTGCCTTTTCGAAATCTGATCCCCCCCCCCCCCGCGTCCACGATGTCCAGCTTCCACTGAGGTGGAGGCGACGGATCCGGCGACAATTGGGACGCCTTCCTCCACGATGCGGTGGGCAACGAAGACGAGCTGGCCTTCAACATCGCGCAACAACGCTCGCGGGTGGACACGAGTGGCAGCTCCGTCTCTGCTACATCCCATGTCGCATACTGCCGCAATGCCGATGCCGGAGCAGGCCCGTCCCGCACCGTGTAGAGCTCCGCGCGGTGCACCCACTCGGCGCCGCTGCCCTCCTAACTCTTTGGCCGTTGCTCCTCAAGGGCAATGGTGGGTGTTAGTGCCCGCTCCGCCTGCGCCATGAAATGCAGCGGACAATGGAGAGGACGGCGCCGGCGGAAGCGATCGCACAGTTCTCCCGCCGTTGCCACGGGATGCCGACGGTGCCCTATGAGATGGAGCGGCTCCTCGCGAGGGACTACTGCTGCTCACTTACAATGGTGGAGAAGGATGCCCGCCAGCTCCGTCAGAAAAGTGCGAAGGCGCTCCAATTAGGGCTGGAGCAGTCCACGCGGGAGTTTCTCTAGGCGGCGAAGCTAAAAAAGCAGTAGGACCGTGCTGTCCGGAGAATGGAGTACTACATCGACTCCTCCTTGTCCGACATCACCGATGGCTCTCACAACCCACGTCGTGTCGCTGACGCTTACCCGAACGCCTACACCAGCGCCAGAGACCGAAAGGGCAAAGGGCCTATGAGGTAGTGGTGAAGCTCAATTCTCTCTCCGTGTTTATTTTCGTTATTAGTAATCTTAGTCTAAAGCTCGTCCGTTTGTTGTATGCTGTATCGTGGTGCACTTTCGGTGATCAGTTACGTGGCCTATGTACATTTCTATGTCCATTTGTTGTCTATGTCCGTTTGCTATCGCATTTCTATGTATGTTTGATAATCTACCTAGTTTAGTTTCATGTCGCCTGCTTTAGTATGAATATATGATATCGTATGGATATCAGGTACATGGTTGTAGAGATTTGAGCATTGCCCGGTCAATGTCCGTGGAATCGGCCAGGCGCGTCCGTGGACATATAGGATGCCGGATTTGGCAAGTCCGGTTGTAGATACTCTAGGGGCGGTGAAATGTCAGGTGTGTCTGTCGTGTGTCGTTTCCTCATAGAAAACGTGGATACTTTTTTCCCATACCATCCTCGAAAGGATAAGAAAACGTGGTTACTTCCTGGTGAGAAACATCGATGAGGTTCACCCGCAAAAAAATAAAATAAAAAAATCGATGAGGTTGGTGAGCCGTCCGATGTAGCAGTACTCAACAAACCTGATGTTTTATCACTCTGAGTATTCTTTAGATCTCCTTTCTAAAAAGAAATTATACCGATTTTTCTAAAGGAAGCATATGCACATGGCTGATGAGTTAATAACTGAAAGCACGTGGGTTCATACTGTTGTCTAACATCAACCCGAGTTTGAAACCTTTGGTGAATCGCTACTTGTAGTTTTTTTTGAACGTTGGCAGAAGGACTACCAAATTCATTGATCAGAAGAGGAGTAACAAGAACACCTCCAAAGGAGGAAAGCACCGCAACAGGGCTAGTGTGGAAAGAAAAGAAAGAAAACAGAAACCAACCGGCACCAACACAAACCCAAGATCCGCCAGCAACCGTGCACACCATCGAAATCCATCGTCGAGGCCTCCAAGATGACGCCTCCAAGAAGGAAGTGGTATCGAGAACACCGCCGTCATCCGATCTAGCTCCGCCAGATCTTAGGTTTTCACCCGGAGACCTCAGCCAGAAGACATTTGCACAATGGTTGCCTGTCTAGCACTGGCACACGTATCCACTGCGGTAGTTTCCAAAGACACAGCGGTAGTTGCCAAAGATACGGCGATACGATCTCAGGTTGCTACGGCAGTGCTCCTCGCCGCGTTCTTGGAGTCAGCCCGGCGTCGCCACCCCCGGCAGTACCATTGTCCACTGCAAACTCAAGAGCCACATAAGTCACCTAAATGCAAGGAAATCACTGATCTTCACTCATCTTGGCGTGTGCGTATGTGCTGTTGCGTGTTTGCTACTGCCGATGTGTGTGTGCGCTATTGCCCCACTAATGTTGTGCGTATGCTACTGCCTCACACACATATATCATATGAGGGGCAAAAGAGTCTTTTCAAGTACCATTTAGGCTTAAAATGGACGAAAGTGTTATAAAGGGCATAAAATTTTAGACTCGTTGTCAGATAGGGAAAAAAGAGTTTTTCAGTGTTAATAAGGAAACAAAATTTAAGATAGTGTTAAATAAGGAATTGTTTCTTATATGTACCTTGACTAAAATTTCGTGTAGATCATCTTGGTGCATTTTAACTTGCTGTTTAATAACTTGAACATAAGGTTTATTCAGATCTGAACCAATTTCGAAATTTGCATATGAGGACTTACCGGGTTTGTTATATGTTGTTTCCGGCCTCATTTAAACTTGCTTTGATGTGTTGCTCTTGTATGCATCATCTCTTACCATGAGTAGCATCATATAGCCTTTGTCATGCATCATGCTCGGTTGAGCATCTTGTCATGTTTATGTGTTGTGTGTTTACCGTGTGGTTTGCTCCTTTCCGGTTGTGCTTCTTCTCGATAGTTCTTGTTTTGTTGCAATCGTGAGGATTCGTTCGTCTAAGCTTGGTTCATCTTCGCCCGTTCGTCTTCTTCATGGACTCGTTCTTCTTCCTTGCGGGATTTCAGGCCTCAGTACTATCATTGCTATGCTAGTTGCTTCGTTCTATCGCTATGCTGCGTTACCTATCACTTGTTTATCAAGCCTCCCAAATTGCCATGTCGTCCTCTAACATTTTCCACCCTTCCTAGCAAACTGTTGCTTGGCTATGTTACCGCTTTGCTCAGCCCCTCTTATAGCGTTGTTAGTTGTAGGTGAAGTCCAAGATTGCTCCATGATGGACAGGATTATGTTGGGATATCACAATATCTCTTTTTATTTAATGCATCTATATACTTGGTAAAGGGTGGAAGGCTCGGACTTATGCCTGGTGTTTTGTTCCACTCTCGCCGCCTTAGTTTCCATCATACCGGTGTTATGTTCCTTGATTTTGCGTTCCTTACGCGGCCGGGTGTATGGGGACCCTTGACAGTTCGCTTTGAATAAAACTCCTCCAGCAAGGCCCAACTTTGGTTTTACATTTGCCTAACAACCTATAACTTTCCCTTGGGGTTGCAAACTCGAGGGTCATCTTTATTTTAAACCCCCGGGTCAGTGCTCCTCTGAGTGTTGGTCCAAACTAGAGCCCTTTGCGGTGCCCCCTCAGGGAAACTTGAGGTCTGGTTTTAGTTGTACGGATTGCTCATCCGTTGTGCCCTGAGAACGAGATATGTGCAGCTCCTATCGGGATTTGTCGGCACAGTCGGGTGGTCTTGCTGGTCTTGTTTTACCATTGTCGAAATGTCTTGTAACCAGGATTTCGAGACTGATCGGGTCTTCCCGGGAGAAGGAATATCCTTCGTTGGTTGTGAGAGCTTATAATGGGCTAAGTTGGGACACCCCTGCAGGGTATAAACTTTCGAAAGCCATGCCCGCAGTTATGTGGCAGATGGGAATTTGTTATTGTTCGGTTGTAGAGAACTTGACACCAGATTCAAATTAAAATGCATCAACCGCGTGTGTAGCCGTGATGGTCTCTTCTCGGCGGAGTCCGAGAGGTGAACACGATTTGGGTTATGTATGAACATAAGTACTTTCAGGATCACTTCTTGATCACTTCTAGCTTCTCGACCGTTGCATTGCTTCTCTTCTCGCTCTTATTTGCGTATGTTAGCCACCATATATGCTTAGTCGCTGCTGCAACCTCACCACTTATCCTTTCCTTACCCATTAAGCTTTCCTAGTCTTGATACCCATGGTAATGGGATTACTGAGTCCTCCTGGATCACAGATTACTACAACAACAGTTGTAGGTAAAGGTTATGCGATGATCATGACGCGAGAGCGATGTTACTTGTTTCGGAGTTCTTCTTCTTCTTCTTCTTCTTCGATCAGGGGATAGGTTCCAGGTCGGCAGCCTGGGTTAGCAGTTCCACAAGGACGACTCCAAAGTTGCAAACATCACTTTTCTCAGTTAATCGGCCTATGTAAAAGTACATAGGATCCCAATATCCTCTCGTACCTTGTGCCCTTGTGGTAACCCCAGATATATCCATCGGAATGTACTTTGAAGCTCCAAAATCTGCTACCTTTGCCGTCAGAGTATCATCCAACAATATGTTAGCACTCTTGACATCCCTATCGATTATAGGGATTGAAGCAGCCGAGTGAAGATATGCTAGGGATTTTGCTGCCTCAATGGCTATCCGCAACCTGTTATCCCAAGACAATGATTTTGGTCCTTCTACATGAATATGCTCGTAAAGGGTTCCATTAGATATGAACTCATAGACCAACATTGGGACTTCAGTTTCAAGGCAACAACCATATAGTTTAACAACATTTCTATGGTTGATTTGTGATAGGATAGCTACCTCATTGATAAACTCATTGATCTCCATCCGCACCATGTTTTTGGGTTTCTTGATGGCTACAATATGTTGGTTCGATAAAATCCCTTTGTAAACAATACCATGTCCCCCACCTCCAATGACGAGATCATTATCAAAACAATGTGTTGCCTTCTCTAGCTCTTCCAAGGTTATGATCATCCTTTCTGCAATACCAGCACTTTGGGATACAAACTATTGCAATAATTGTCCGTGATTTTGTTTGAAGAACTTGCGCTTTAACATTTTAGCCCTCTCGTATTTTATTTTCTTCATAATCAACAACCCAAGCAGAAACAGAAGTACGACTCCAGCTGCAGCAACAACAACTCCTACAACGGCGCTCGTACCTGAAAGTATACACAATATAGTTACATGTTATTGTTCTACATGGACCATAGTACATATAGCAAAAACGTTGCAGTGTTTCTCACCTTTAAACTGTTTGCGGCGACTGCCTAGAGGAGACAAGAAAAAAGGGAGGGAGTATAAAATTAGAATATATAATAGTATAGATAAGCAATAATGCAAATTAAGCTCGCGTATGTGTGCGAGATGCTTCCATGCTAACCTTTACATCCATCCGCGGTGTAAGGGTTGCCGTCGTAACCGTCACTACAATGGCATGAATAACCTCTGATCCTTGGTTTGCAGAGGCTATTCTTGCTCCTACAGATGCCGGGACACATGGCATACTGGTGATGCCAACTCACATTGGCTGGTGCATGTGAGTTAATAGGTTGCAACTGCAATATTTCCAAGTCTAGAACAATTTGAACCTCCAACCTAGGAGCAAGATATTTTGTTGACAGTGACCGTGACAGCTGGGAGTAGACCCAATGCTTGTTGAACCACCCTTGCTCTGCAATGAGTGCGTATGAATGCGGCAATGCCTCATCCCATACGCTATTGGGGTCCATTCAATCAATCCAGAATTCACTAGGCATGCCGTCCCTAGACATGGTGATCTGGGCCTGGCAGCATCCATTGCCGAAGCAGTACTCACCGTTGTCATCGATATTGGGAGATGACCTTGCATCATAGGCTCTACTCTTGTTTGAGGAGCAGAAGAAGGAGCAACTACTAAGGATGACCCGGTTATTGCCAGCACTGGACAACCCTGCCTGCACCCTGCAGCCAATGACGATAAGCTCATTGCGAGTTGATAACGTGTAGGGCACATTGTCTCCATGGCTAATCCCAAAATTGATAACATTAACACTGGCTACCCCGCCATAGATGCCATGCACTCGGTTGCTGTTGATGACTCGCACGGTGCTATTGTGGAGGGAGATGTCAACAACTTGAAGAGTGCTGAGCATCAGTCGTGCGGGGTTGTAGCTTGTGTCACAGGTGAGGTTGAACCCTGGCAGATAGCACTTGTGCGAGCCAATGCCGAATGGGTATGGCACACTCATGTTGCCACATAACCTGCTACAGCTATCTGCAGGTGCATATGCTTTGCCTGCATTAGTTTTTGAGGAATGACAATATGTTTCCCTACTCTATGTATTTTAAAATTTCAAAAGTATTCTACCTGTACAGAGTGGAAAAACAAGAAGGACAAGGCTAATACAAAAGCATTAATCCCATGTGGAAAGAAAAATAAATAAATAAAGGCTTCAGCCCGTGATTGAACTCCGAGGTGGGATTTTCTCTTCACTCTACATCACAATTTCATCCCTAAGTTTCTATGCAAACATTAATTAACCATAGTTTTTAATTTGATCTAACATATATAAGTAGCATGCAAGCATCTCAATCAGAGTATATGCATGTACTCTAGCTACAAAAAACAAGAAGAAAACAAAGGTATAGATATTAAATAAAAATACATCCTATACTTAAATCATATCAATATTTTCCTTTTATGTAGTGGGCACGTATATCTATACAAATCATTTTATAGGAAGAATAATGCATGAACACATGTAAATCAATACCATAACGAAAAGAAAGAAAACTGGAGATATATACTACATGATGGGCCAGCAGTGATTACTGTTTGCAGACCGAACTTCTATTTTATTTATATAGTCCCTCTTTATTGTTGGATGCAAGTTGTCTCATCCTGAAGCTTGATAATTTTACTAACATTCACACAACATAGAAAATTATTTCATGAACCAGGTGATTGCCCGGGACCAACATGGTGATAGCGAGAGCTTAAAAAGCTATATCGTGAAATTCTTTAAACTTTATAGGGACAAGGACTACAAACATATGCCCTACATTCCCATGTAATTCCTTCTCTACTTAGTAGCATACCAGTTTTCCATTTCTTAATGGAACTAGTTTTGTGTGTTCACTTTTTTGATCTGATTTGCACATCAACCATGGATACTCATTAGGATCATTTTGAGTGATACGTCTACATATTTTTTTGATTCCCAAATAACATCCAAAATATCAGATACTATGCAGCACTACAACAATAAAAAAACATGTTTCAGTTGATGTATACTTCAACTTCTGTACAAGGGATCAAATGTAAGGACAAGCGGAATGAGAAATTGGAACACAAGTTTGACAACTGGGTCAGACATCAAATGGAACATAGTAACACATTGGGGTAATTTGTCCATATCAATGCAGAGACAGAGCACGGGGGGGGGGGGGGGTAAATTATGGATTATGGAACTAGGACACGAGTCACCACCGATGGGTACAGATCACGACAACCTGTCAATAGTGGTAATTACATCAACTGCCTTACAAGTGTCATTACTGATGCATGATCTGCTAGCGCTAATACCATGGTACAGACAGGAATCCTGACCCATTAGTCACCATTGACAAAAACTTATTGACGGGTCTCCACCGACAATGTTATGGGCTTTTGACATAAACCTGATCAAGGGTAGCCTGGCATCCGAGACAGGCTCGGGCTCGACTTTTCTGCCCAAACCCAGCCCGGAAGCCCAGAAAAAATTCTTTAAATGGCCAAATTTTATTTTTTCAAAAATTAATTTTGTATAGTGGTGAAGTTGGCTTTTCATGAGTGGTGACGTGTTCTTTTTTTTCTGTACTGGTGGTGTGTTCTTTACCAGTGCATATATACTTTTGTATTGCATTATTGATTTGTTGTCGACATATATTCCAATAGAACTTGGCTGTAAAATTCTAACCATGGATAGTGGAGACTACATGTCTCGGTATCCTAATTGACTCACATTTGTGATGCGGGTGTATCATAGTGTAAATATATTCAATATAAATTATGCCATGATCAATTGATAAATATATTTGGAATTGCTTGTCCAGCTAAAAATTTGATATATTCTAGTCCAGTAGCTTAGATGGTCCAATCCAAAATCCGTGTTTTTTTTAGGAATTATTCTTGT
Source organism: Triticum aestivum (assembly GCF_018294505.1). Classification (NCBI taxonomy): domain Eukaryota; kingdom Viridiplantae; phylum Streptophyta; class Magnoliopsida; order Poales; family Poaceae; genus Triticum; species Triticum aestivum. The sequence continues at coordinate 548,967,646 of NC_057807.1, forward strand.
CAATGGTTTTTAGTTTATCCTGAATGGTCTCATTGATCCTTTTTAATTCTATATGCACACTAAGCTTAGCAAACAATCGTAGATGCTTTGATTTTCTTTTATTTTGTTTTTGAGTGGTTTCCCATGCTATGCTAAAAATGAGGTTATAAGTTTACAATTCTAGATCCTTCCAACTACATATCATATATATAACTTTGTGTATCTAAATCTTTTGCAACTATTGTGATACATACTATTTTTTCAATAATTATTTATTTTTGTGCCCATCCAGCATGATCAATGTTTTATTTATATAGCCTGTAATTTTAAGTTTGCACATTTCCTAAAACTTATCATTAAGAATCAACATATCTTTAGAATATGTATTATTTATTGACCTTATAATTATTTTTCTCTACAAAACAAGAATAAGATTATAAATGTACACTTACGAGCTGTATAATTTTTGTATCATTGTTTCATATACTAAAATTATACCACTTTATTACCATCATATATTTGCACTCATATTAAGATTGTTTTATCTTGGTTAAGAAGAGCAAGATTTTTTATTTATCTTGATTAGTTTTTTCTTCTGTTTAGGTATATTTAGTATTATATTTTCATACTTACCAACTACATATGAATTTGATTGATGGGAGATTACAAAGTCATTGCCAAGCACATCATAGTTATTGATATGGGTTTATTAGTCCAAAAGGTCAACCTTGGCGAAGTTGGTTGACATTTTATTAAATCTAGTTTAGCTTTGTATGTTGATTAACAACTATTTGGCAGTGGCACATTTGTTTCTAAATTTGAGTATTATTTTTATGTCTCTAATGTGCAACTTATGCAGTTTTACAATTGATCATGTGCAACATATATTATAACTAATTTCATTTATAGTTGACCAAGGATCTGAGATCTTTAATATACTACTTGAGTTGTCTTCTCAAAAGGTAAATGTGGAAGAAAGAAAAGGTGCTTACCTGTGAGGAGACTAAAGCAACCACCGGGCATGTAGGGGTCGCCATGGGTTCCTTGTGGACACCGACACTGAAATGCACCATCCGTGTTGGTACATTGACCATAGCACCTATTGATTTGGAATTCTGCATGCTTGCACTCATCGATGTCTATACAGTGTACATATATTAAGCTAGTTAGTGTGAAGCCCATGTCCAAAATCTAAAGTCACGTACATAAATACCTCACATTTATTTGAGTATTTTTTTAATAATAATAATAAGTACACAAATGTCCCTGCAAATCTTATTTACTTTAGAATTATATTGATAGTACTTAACGTAAGAGACGTTTTGGAGGCCGAGCTACCTGCAGGACGAAATCTGTGCCGTGAAGTATAGGCATTGCGATGTGTGCTCGTTCGTTATCAGGTCGTATACGGTCGGTATTAGTTGCAATACAGCGGTGCCGTGGGCTGCGGTGCTGTCATTGTACATGGGCCTCTGGTATGCATCGTTGCATGCCCATTATGCACCTATTGGGCTGTTTTGAAACTCGCACATGTAGTAGCTGGCGGTAGGGTGGGTTTGGTGGGCCCATGTGGTGCTGCAGATAGCTTTATATTTTACTTCCACGCGGTGCTCGGATTTTTTCCGGCTGGTTAGACCACTCATACCCTTCTCGCGGTGGCTGGACGGGGCGAAGATTGGCCATGGATGGCCTGGAATTCTTCGAGGAAGCCAAATCAGGGTAAAATAATGCTAGATCTTGCACTTTATGTTGTTGTTCTAATGCTTGGAACCAGTTTGGTGTTTAGCAGATAATTCCTGCCGGATTTCTTCCTAATTTTTTGTCTACCTCGACTTCCCCTGGTTGTTGAATCTCACTACATGATCTTTCTGTTATCTACTTCAGCTTAGTGGAAGAGGACATTGGATCGTATAACTGTGCTAGTGATGTGGTTGCCAACTCAACCGACATGACTCCTGAAGATACCAGCGATGCAGCTGCCAGAGAAGATGGAGATGCAGAACGTGTGCTCGTCTCCAACTCAAAGGGCTCGTGCTGGACTAACCAAATTCTTAGTACATCAACACAAGAAGTGGCGAATTGGGGATGGTAGACGGTAATAAATTCACAACTAATCAGAAAACGCACTGTCTGAACGTGTAATGCTAGCTTGGGCTTGTTCATCCTTTTTACTGAGTTATCCAAGATTGGGTTAGTTTGTGTGTGCTTGTGGCATGTGTTTTTAGATTGCCCGTCGACAAAACGTGTAAGAATGTGGATTTCTCTTATCGACAAAGCTGACAAGTGGGCAAAACTGGTAAGAATGCCTATCTTTTATGCTAAATGTGTGGATTTCTCTTATCGTAATCCAGTTCTCTCCAATATCAAAACAATTAAGACATCTACTGATGATATGCTCCAAATTCCAGTGCAACGCAGTGTTGTTCAGTTCTAATGGAGGTTTTGAGTTAGAAAAACACTAAATCAATCATTGAGGTTCTGTGAAGTTGGATCGTATGTTTTGATTTACACAAGGACTATGTTTGAAAATTTTGGAGAGATGTTGTATGAAGTTGGATCGTATGTTCTGATTGAAGTTGTACCTCTTCGCAAGTAAAGAAGGATTTGTAAGAGAAGTGGTGTAAAAATGAGTTCCTTCTTCAGGTGAAGGATCTTGCTGATGAGTTCAAGTGTGGGTGCGAGATGTTCAATCGTTTTGGGATGTTGTGCATCCATCCACTAAAGGTATCCTTTTTTCTGCTTTCTATGTTTGTCGATCAAATTCTTATAGGTACTGTTCGCCGGCGCAAAAAATTGTTCATCTGAGATGCATTTTTTGTTCTCTGTAGGTAATGATCCAGCTTGGGCTGCAAGATGTTTCGGCAAAACATGTGCTGAAATGTTGGACCAGTGATGCGAGGGATAATACTCCCACCAGAGTTTCTGCGCTACTAGAGGAACCAAGGTCCTCTTAAGAACTCGCGGCGACATAACAATCTGCATCTGTTGTGTCTCGAAATTATCTGACTAGGTGACATCAATGAGAACGCATATACTCTTGCTATGGAGCAACTGAGAAATGTGAAAAATAGTACTGAACCTGTGGCGGCTATACGCGATGGTATGGGGCTATCCGACAGAGAAGTGGCAACTGATTCTGCAGGATCTGGCATTGGGCATAAACAACATTTTAGTCCAGCAATTCGGGCACAGAGTGCCTCACAATGTTCAGATAGTTTCGCGCCACTGTCAAAGAAGAGGCCAGCAGAGCGGCCTACCCAAGCTGCAACAAAGCACCGTATGAATAGCCAGCTAAAAGGACTAGGTTTTGTTCTATATGCAGCGTTCACAAGAGCACTGCATGTCCTCAGCGGGGTGATCTTCCAAAGGCGCTTGCTGCTCCAGATGCAGCTTGAGAGGGCACAGGAAGAACATATGCACCAACCCCACAAAAGTGGACTTCAATGATTGATTTAGTGTGTTTTAAGTTGATATTCGGACTGCAGACTCAAAAAGTCAGAAGTTTGTCTTTTGAAAAGAACATGGCATATATCTGTGGTGGTTTTTGTGTCATATACTCATATCGCTGGTATCCATTTTCGCACATACATTCCTGTGCTACGCTGAACGTGTAATGACGATGTTGTCAAAAATCGTATGGAGTAGCTGTGTCTGGTGGAAAAATGCTGGAGCTCCAGTTTTTGATTCAGTTGATCGATGGTGTATTTCTGTTGTTTGACGCGTTCAGTTGCACGGGCGCAAAAAATTCAGATATGCCGCCAGCGTCTTTTGTGCTTGACCTCTCACATTCATATACAAAGCAAGTTTTTGCTTCTTGCGAATGTAGATGAATCGTTGCCGAATAAAAAGAAAACAAGTCCTGCACATGGGTTGACGGGGATCTACATGAGCTGTCACTGTGTACAAATACGGGCAACTGTAAAACGGCCGCAGCTTAAATACGGTGGAGGCCTACCAGCGTGGCACTGGTCACGACAAGGACAGGCGTGTGTGATACCGGCCACCAGGCAGCTCGGCCACCAAAGTGCATTTTCGGTACTTAACTTACCAGAAAGTAAGTATGAATAGTATATGATATATGAAAATAGTTGGATAGTACATCTAATAATTTTTAGATAGTATGTACCATATTTTTGGGTATTCGTTCACATGGACAATATTTTAACCAGGACTATTAAGGTGGGAAGAAGCATGCAAGCACCAAACTTTATTATAACTGGAGGGAAAATGTACACACCAGAAAATCAGAAAACAAATTATTTTTTATGGCGGTTTTCCATTATTATTATTTTGCGGGGACATAAATTGACAATGTAACGACATAAACTCTCATTGTCCAGATGTCATTAAGCCAAACAACTGACAAAATAATAATTGGTCTTATGAGCTGCACCATGTGCTACTGAATTGTGATATGTAAATTCTAGTCGAGTCAGATTAATCATGTTAGATTGAATCCCTAAAGGAGTACTCCTTTTGTCAGGGTTTACTGGCCCCCTCGTATTTTGAATCAAACCCTAACCATTAATAGTTACATATAAAATATATTCTACAAAAATATATTGTTGTATTTGCATTCAAAGGAAGTTTCGTACGGTATAATTTTTATGACATATAATTTATATTTTATTAGTTTAATCAATGGTCAAACTTCGCCCCAAAATAAGAGAGTCTAGTAAACTAGTATACTAGCTGTTTGTATCAAGTCCGGGTAGCATCGTGTTGGACACGAGTTCATGTTGAGTTGGACGAGATGTAATGTTATGTAAACGCAATTGCAACCAATAGAAAAGTTGCAGGTTCTAGCTACAAAAATCAGATACGGATGTATCTAGACGTATTTCAATCCTTGATACATCCATTTGAGTGACAAGTAATATGGATCGGAGGGAGTATATTCCTCACTTTTGCTATTATTCAGGCGATGCATTTTGTCTTTTAAATCAACCTTTTTTTAATTCTTTTGTGTGTTGTCTGCTATTTGTTTGGACGCCAATAAGTGCCACACGTGTGGGCGTTAGGGAGTCTGGCCAAACATTTTTTGTGATGTATAAGAGGAACAGCCCACACACCTACGTGTGGGCAAAACAAGTAATGCCCACGCACCTTTTTTTCCTCCCGACCCCTCTCACACGCGTGCGTGTGGGCGAAGTTGATAACGCCCACACGCACGTATGTCAGGCCTCGTACCTCCTGGTCCCGCACGCCACGCGTGAAAGTCACCGCGCGCCCGCAGTTGCCATGATCCAGACCCTCGTCCATGTTCGTTTAACTGCCATGTCGCTGAACTACGGTTGCCATGTCGCTGAACTACGGTTGACATGGTTGCTCAACTACAGTTGCCATGTATGGTCACAAGCATACATGGGCAGTTGAGAGAGTTGCCAAGTGCTCACAAGCATGCTAGGGCAGTTGCCATGTAAAAGGAAGAGTTGCCATGTGCTTACGTGCGCGTTAGGGCAATTGCCATGTACGTGCACGTTATGGCAGTTGCCATGTATCATGCAAAAACACATGGCAACTCGGTAAAAGAGAGTTGCCATCTGCTTACGTGCACACTAGGCAGTTGCCATGTACCCTGCAAAAAACACATGGCAACTCGGATAAAAAAGAGAGTTGCCACCTTCTTATAAAGCACACTAGGGGCAGTTGCCAGATGCACTGCAAAACACATGGCAACTAGCAGCTTGGGTGTGAGAGAGGAGACGGGCGTGTGGGCGAGATGGCAAATACCCACACACACTAGCCCTTGTGCGTGCGTGCAAAGTGGCGTCACACCAGCCCCTCCCGTGTGGTGAAACGGTCGTGTGGGCGACCGGGTGAACGCCCACACACCAGGACAGTCCTACGTGGCACTAGAAACATGCCAAGATGGCGCTTACGAACGGACGCGGATCCACGCGTGTGGGCGACATGCAAACGCCCACACGTGTGGGCATTAACATTTCGATTTGTTTTTGTTTTTTTATTTCCTAGTTGGTTTTTTCTTTGTTTCTGAGATAACCCACCATTCATGCCGAACAATATATTTTCTCTTTGTTGGTATGTATTCGTATACATGTTTCTATTGTGCATGCGGGTTTTTGTGTGTGCGCTTTTTGTTATGCACACGTGTGTACTCCCTTCGTTCCTAAATACTTGTCTTTCTAGAGATTTCAACAAGTGACTACATACGGCGTAAAATGAGGGAATCTACACTTTAAAATATATCTACATACATTCATATGTTGAGTCCATTTAAAATACCTAAAAAGACAAGTATTTGAGAACGGAGGGAGTATGTGTGTGTGCATGCATCAGTGTGTGTTTCCCGCTGGACACCCGTGTGGTTGGAATGTAGCACATGACATGGACACATTTTCTAAACAAACAATATGTAGTATTGTACCTTCATTCTGAATTAGTTAGATTTGTTTAAATACGGATGTTTATATGGTCATGCTTAGTGTTAGGTACGTCCGTATCAAAAGAAATCTAAAATAATGCTACACGCAGGGACTCGGGGTTATGGATTCAACGAAATGTAATTGGGTGGCAGTTTATTTATTGAAGATTAGGAGTGAGGCGGGGCTCACCCCATGAAAATCAGGGGTGGAGATTGTTAGCCCAAAACTATGGACTAGCTAGTTCCCCGAGGATCAACCAGGCAGAGGATACACGGCCTAGAGCCAGCGCAAGCTAGCTATACTAGCAGAGGAGGACCTGAACTCAAGGCATCACACACACAGACGCACTAGTAAGAGTGGAGCTCACTTCTACTGCCTTGTACTGAAGCTGAAAATGACTTGAGTTGATTCACATATGAGGGACTAGGGGGGCGCAGACGCAGAGTTTCTGCACCCGAGCTCAAATGAGCTCTGGTGAACAGTAAAATCAAAACTAAATAAAAAAATCAAAAAAATCCTTTTTTTTGGGAGAAATATTGACAAAAATTTTAAGTGTTTGCAAAAATTCGTCATGAAATCACATTTCTAGAAGGCGTGGCAAAAAAAAAAAAAAACAAAATCGGCACTCTCAAAATGCTACTTTCAAAAGCATTCTGGATTACTGAATTTTTTTTTTTTGCCATGCCTTACTGGAATGTGATTTCATGATGAATCTTTGCAAGCACTTAAAACTTTTGTCAATGTTTCTCTCAAAAAAATTGGATTTTTTTTGATTTTACTGTTCACCGAGCTCAAATGAGTTCGGGAGCAGAAAGGCACTTTCGGGACTAGGGTCCTTTTATAGGACTTGGAATGGCACTTGCGAGACAAGCACGACGTAAGTGCACAACACCTTCCTATCTACACTAGGAAACTACCACGTAGTTGCATGTACAGCTCTAGTCTACTTCTAGTCAATTTCCTTGCAACTACTAGGAAATTACTTAGTCCTTGCACACCAAGGAAGCTATTGATGTTGCTGCCGCATGCATGCAACTGAAAGACTGAGGTTGACTCAACAATCTCCCCCTCAACTTTGTCGAAGGAGCTTGATGTCCATAATGCCGACTTTGTCGCGCAGTTCTTGGAACCGGACGCGACCAAGTATTTGGTAAGGATGTCCGCCTTCTGCTCACCAGTCCTGATGAACTCCACGATCACTGTGCCTTTCTCGACGCAGTCACGTATGAAGTGATAGCGGAGATCGATGTGCTTACTGCGGTCATGAAGCATTGGATTCTTACAGAGGGAAATCGCCAACTTGTTGTCGACGAAGATGAGCGCAGGGGCGGTGTCCTGATTCAGCCTCTCGCCGAGAAGGCGAGCAAGCCAAATGCCTTGACAGGCCAATGTAGCTGCCGCGATGTACTCCGCCTCGCACGAAGATGCGGCGACAACCTTCTGCCTCACCGATTGCCAGCTGATGGGACTATTCCCGAGGAGGAACAATATGCCCGAGGTGCTCTTCCGGGAGTCCATGTCAGGAGCATGGTCGGAGTCGCTGTATCCGACCAAACTCTCGCCATCGCCACGGCAATATACGCATCCATGCGTGAGCGTACCCGCGATGTACCGGAGCAGGTGCTTGATGGCAGCGAGGTGATCGCTTGCCGGGGCTTCCATGAACCTACTCAGGTACCCGACAACGAACGTGATGTCCGGTCGGGTGTGCACAAGGTACCTAAGGCTCCCGATGATGCTGCGGTAGAGTGTAGCATCCACTGCCTTCTCAGAGCTATCCTTGCTGAGCTTCAGCCGTGCCTCCATTGGAGCGTGCACGGCATGGCAGTCCTTCATGCCTGCTTGCTCGAGCATCTTGGTGGCATAGGCCGTCTACGTGATCATGATGCGACCACCCTCCTGGTTCACCTCCAGCCCAAGGTAGTGCCGGAGCAGCCCAAGGTCGCTCATGCTGAAGAGACGATGCATCTCTCCCTTGAAGAGTTGAACCTCTTCGTGTTCTGCCCCGGCGATGACCAGGTCGTCGACGTAGATGCCGACGATGAGCAGCGTGTTCGCGGTGCCACACGAGTACACGCCGTGCTCAGAAGCACTGCGTGAGAACCCAAGGGATGCGAGGCTTGAATCGAGCTTGGTGTCCCACGCCCTTGGGGCTTGCCGGAGACCGTACAGGGCCTTGTGTAGCCTGTACTTGCCCTGCTCATGGCTCTTGGCAACGAACCCTGGAGGCTGGGAGACGTACACCTCCTTGTTAAGGTCGCCGTTGAGAAATGCCGACTTGACGTCCATGTGGTGTACCTCCCACCGGCGGTGAGCAGCCACGGCAAGGATGAGCCGCACGGACTCCAGCCTTGCCACCGGAGCGAACACTTCCTCGAAGTCCACTCCCTCACGCTGCACGTAGCCCTTTGCGATGAGGAGCGCCTTGTGCTTGACAATGGCGCCATGCTCGTCCTTGTTGACCTTGAACACCCACTTGAGCCCGATGGCTCGGTGCCCAGCAGGCAGCATGGTGAGTGTCCAAGTGGCATTGTCGTTGATCGACACCAGCTCGTTCAGCATCGCGTGGCGCCAGCAATCCTCTTGCTCGGCCTCCACGAATGTGGTTGACTCCTCGCTGGCCATCAGATGCAAGATGTCGTCGTCATCAACGTCCTCTTCCTCGCGCTATTTCGGTGTTGCCGCAGCCTCGCCGAGGAGATCCCCCATGCGCCAAAACCCGTGGAGGGCGCCAACGCTGTCGTCGGCGTCGAACAACTCCGACCTTGCTATTGGCGGGGTTGCGAACTGCCTTCCGGGACACGCCTTGCTTGACGTCGGGGTGTCCGGGGACACCGTACCCGGGGACGATGTTCTCGGGGTTGCGATTCCCTGATCCACACCTCCCGGGCTTCCCGGGGTCTTGCTTCCGGGGGTTGTAGAGTACATCGGGTACTCCACAGTGAAGGAGCTGCTTGCCGGGGCCTCCCCCGACGCCTCCCAAGTCCATCGCGCGTCTTCGTCAAAGATGACATCGCGTGAGACATGCACACGCTTTGAGACGGGGTCATACATCTTGTACGCTTTAGAGCCCGTCTCATAGCCCGTGAACACCATAGGGGTGCTCCTGTCGTCGAGCTACTTCAGTTGTGGGCGCGTCATCTTGACGTGCCCGACGCAGCCAAAGGTGTGGAGGAAGTGTACATCAGGCTTCCTAACATACCACGCCTCGTAAGGCGTCTTGCCGTCGACGCTCTTTGTGAAGGAGTGGTTGAGGATGAAAACGGCCGTGAGTATGGCCTCCCCCCAATACGTGATCGGCCCCTGCTTTGCCTTGAGCATGCATCGTGCCATCCCGAGCACCGTCTAGTTCCTCCGCTCGACGACGTCATTCTGCTATGGTGAGTAAGGGGCTGTGAGGTGACGCTGCACCCCTTTCTCGGCGCAGTGCTTGTAGAACGTGGCCAACATGAACTCACTGCCACGGTCCATGCGCAGCACGCGTAACTTGTGGCCGCACTCGACCTCTGCTGTCGCTTGCTGCTTGACGATGGCTTGCTCCACCTCGTCCTTAGAGGTGAGGAGCAGCACCCACATGAGCCTGCTGTAGTCGTCGACGAGCAGCAGGATGTAGCGACGCCTTCCTGGCGTTGCCGGGGTGATTGCCGCAGATGTCCCCATGAACCAGATCCAAGGGTTTCTGCGCCCGATACCGTGCCTTCTCGGGAAAGGGCAGGCGCTGCTACTTCCCAGCAAGACACGCATCGCACAGCTCGTCGACATGCTCGATGTGAGGTAGCCCACAAACGAGGTTGCCTCGCACCATCTTCCGCAACCCGTCGAAGTGCTGGTGTCCTAGCTGGGCATGCCAACGCCACGCGTCGGAGACATGGCCCATGGCAAGGCACACAGGATGCACGGGTCGAAAGAAGAGCTTGTAGAGGTGGTTTGGCAAGCGGGTTACCTCGATGAGCAGCCTCTTCTACTGGTCGCGCACGGTGAGAACACCACGCTAGATGCTGATGTCGAACCAGCCCTCGTCGAGCTATCCAACACTCACGACGGTGCTCTTGAGCGCCGGGATGAAGTAGACGTCCGTGAACGCCCTATGATCACCTCCTTTGTCGGCGAAGATGACGGTCCCGCGCCCGTGGGATCTCCACCATAGATCCGTCCATGAACCGTACCTTCGCGGTGATTGAGCGGCCCACCTCCACGAACACGTCGACCGAACCAGTCATGTGGTTCATGGCACCGATGTCGAGGAACCAACCCTCACTTTGCTTGCCTCCTGCAAGCGTGGGTGTGGTCACGGCTCTCTCCTCGTTGAGGAAGACGTAGCCGCACACACACTCCGTTGTCACGGAGCCATCTCCCATCAACATGGTGGATCCCGAAAACTTTGTTGTCGGGGTGTGGCTGACCTGAGTATCCGTGCGCTCCTGCACGTAGTCGATGGTCGCCAGCATCATGGTCAGAGCATGGTCCGCCATATGCGTCGTTGTCGCGCCAACTTGCGCGACCTCGTCGGGTCCCGTGGTATTTGGGGACATCGTCACCGGGGTGTGGCTCCCCCACACCCGAGCCTTCATCGTCTCCCAGTCGACAAGCCCCGAGAACGTTGTTGTCGAGGTGTGGCCTATCACTGGAGTGATGGTTCCCGTGGATGAGTTCCGTGCCTCCTGCACGGAATGGGTGGTTGTCGAGGCCGTGGTCATGAGAGACGTTGTGCTCTCCTACACGGGCTCTACTCTTGCCAGCATCATTGCCGGCCCGCCGTCCACGTCATCCTGGACGAGGTTTGTTGTTGCTGCGGCTGCCTCGTCGGCTTTCCTCCTGTGTCAATCCCGGATCTAGTGACCCGACATGTTACAGTAGAGGCACTTGCCACTGTTGCCAGTGCCTTGCCCTGCCTGGCTTGGCTTGCGACCACGGTTGCTGGCACTGCTCTAAGTGCAACCTCTGCCTCTGCCGCGACATCTACTTCCTGTGGGGACGCCTCCCCCATTGCCGGAAGAGCCGTCCTGGCCGCACTGCTGAAGGCGTGCGTCCCACTGCTCCCAGGAGAGCAGTAGTTCGCTGTCGGCGCGGTTGTTGGCTTCGTCTCCATGCTCCTCGACGACCTTGAGTTGCCCTACCAGCTCCTCGATCGTCATGGTGGAGAGATCCACCAAGCTCTCGATGGATCAGGCCAGTTCCTTGTACTGCCTGGGGACGGCGCGGAGAAACTTGAGAATCACCATCTTTTTGTCCATGGGATCTCCGAGCGTTGCGAGCTCAGTGACGAGACCTTGTAGCCGCAAGGCGAAGCCGTCGACTTGTTCACCGGCCTTGAACCGGATCTCCTCGTACTCGAGGTGCAAGGTCTGGGCCTTCGACTCCCGTACGCGCTCCACGCCGATGCGCAGAGTCTTGATGGTGTCGCATGCTTCCTTTGCCATCTTCTTGGCGCCAAGGGTGAGCGCCATCTCTGCTGGGACAGAGTGCAAGATCGCCTCCATCGCCAGCCGGTCCTCCTCGTACTCGACATCGCCAGTTTCCATGGCTTTCCACATATGCCGCGCCTCCATGATGACTTTATGTAACACCCTGAATCCGATGTGCCAGGTGTCTTCCAGTTATTCGCCGTCGTTGCATGTCATTTTCTTGCGTGTTGCATTTTGCCATGTCATCATCTGCATTTCTTCTGCATGTTTCTCAAAACTTGCATCCGTCCGGATCCTCCCAGTTCTCTCCTCTGTCCGTTCTGAGCACAGACACACTCGCACGCGCCCGCGGCACCTCCCAGTTTTTGTTTTGTGAGCTGCCGAAAAACGTTCTCAGAATGGGTCAAGATTTGCCGAGTGGCCTTGGTATATCACTGGTAGACCGCCCGTCAAATTTCGTTCCATTTGGAGGTCGTTTGATGCCCCAACGGTTAACCGAAACCCCTTTTTCTCTTGCAACCCAGCACCAAACCCACCTAGCCCATCTAACTCCCCTCCATGCTCTCTGCAGTTCGATCACGATCGTGTGGGCGAAAACCTCACCTCATTTGGACTCTCCTAGCTCCCTATACCTATATAAACACCTCCCCCTCCATTTTCGGATCAAATTCGACCCTAACCCTAGTCCAAACCTCTCCCCGCCACCGGACAAATTCCCCACCGACGGCCAGACGTGTCCTCCCTCCCCAGCCACCTCACTTCGGCCAATCGTGGCCCGCCACCTCAGCACCGCCGCCTCCCTCAACCTATCCCCGCCTGCCACCTGTCCAACGCCCGTCCTGCGCGCCACCGCGGCCCGCCGGACCCGGATCGGGCCCGCGCGAGCCCATTCGCCTGCACCGCTCGCCCAACTCCTCCCCGTCCCGCGCCATCCGTCGCCGGCTCGCCGGAGGCACTGCCAGTGACCACCTCGCCACGAGCTCGACGTCCGTGCCCCGCCTCCCTCGTCAGACTCGCTGGTGAGCCGCGCGCCGCCCCCGTCCGGCTTCCACCTCTCTCTTCCTGACCCCGTCTCTCTCTCGCACAGGGTCGCCGGCCCCGTCGCCGGAGTTAGCCAGGCCGCCATCGCCGAGCTCGTCGCCGGCCTCCTCGGCCTCTACCTTCACCGGATCCGGGACCCCCACGCCCGGATCTATCCGTTCCCATCGAGCTCCGCCGCGCCCGTCGCCGGAATCCCTCGCGCCGCGCCCACCGGACTTCCTCACCGTCGTGGCCTCCATCGTTGTTGCTCTATCCGACACGCGCAGCCGACCCACAATGACGCCAGCCCTCTCCACTGCCCTGGGCCTCGGCCCGCTAGGTGAGAATCCCCCAGCCTGCCCCATTTCTCTATCCGACGCCCTGGGCGTAGGATAGTATCATGCGCTCACTTTTGTTGTCTGCGATTTCGGCCAAGTCCCTAAGGTTCTGCATTATGTTAGCATGTTTGAGTGGTTGTTACTTTGTGTATGAGTTCCCAAATGTTATGATCTTGATATGTGAACGTTTATCTCGCGATGCTCTTCATGTTAGTGTATTGTGGTATGCTTGTTAGGATTCATCTTGATGCCTTAATCTTCGTTGCAAAACTGCTATATGATATAATCTGCTGAAATCTGCTGATTGATAACATGATTTGTGCATCTTGTGAGTGCCATAACTTTGTCCCTATTGACGCTATGATGATGATCTTGATATGCACATGTGATGCTCTTCATGCTCTAAACGTTTGTGTGATTTACATTCATGTTAGGGTGCATCTTGACATATTAATCCCTGTTGCAAAGGTCCATGTTGCTGTTAACTACTGAAAACTGCTGTAACTTGCTGATTTGTCATTTTTGTTACATTTTGTGTGTTCATCCTATGAGCATGATGTCTACATGTTTTAGGAGCATGTTTATGCCATATTTACACGGGTGCAATCCATGTATTTTTATATGCCATGTAGTGAGTGCATCAAGCTTGTGAAGTGGGTCACTTGCTGTTAACTTTCTGTCAATGTTGAAACTGCTATATCATGTTGCCATGTATGCACACAACCTTATGATGCTACCAATTAATCCATGCATAATCTGGAGATGCTTAGTTGATATGTTTTGTTGTATATGCTATATCCTATCATGCCATGCCTCTTTATGCCCTATATATGTCCTGTAACATACATTTTCATTGCCATGAACATGCTTATATAATGTTCCAAATTCCTGTTAACTTCATGATGCCTTGTTGTGAGCTTGTTTTTGAGTGATACATGCCTCTTCTGGAGATGCTCCAATTATATGTTTTGAAGTATGTTATGATTACTATTTCACATGCCATGCTTGCTAATTTTGGATGTCATATGCCTCTGTTCCATGCTTGCAAACATGCTATCATAAGGTTGCTGTTTTACACTTGTTGAAATTGTTTCAACATTCAATTTTGTCATGTTGGTTCCTACTAATCCATGAGCCTTTTGTATATGATGCCATGATGTTATTTTCTCTTTGTTATGTGTGCTTTGATTCCATTCCCTTGGTTGCTATGTTTACTTGCTATAGCTTGTCTCTTTCTTACTCTCAAGTTGTCATCATATTAACTCTGCTCATGCGTATGTTGCTGTGTTATAAAGTTGCATTTTTCATTGATCATATTGGTTTAATCTTGATGCCTATGAACCTCAACCTTGATGATATTTGAAGTATGTTATCTGTACATAAAGTGCATGTCAAGTTTGTGCTCATTTGTTTTCTGTAGCATGTTGTTTTGATGTTTGCAAAGTGCCTACTTGCTGTTTTGGACAGATTGTGGTTATACTTGTTTGGAGTGTATGTGTTGCACCATTGCTCCGTTTTGAGCATGCTCTATATGAAACTTACTTGATTTTGCATGTAGTTCCATATTATCATGTTGAATCCTTGTTTTGAGAGTGTTTACTTGATGTTTGAATGCATTTTGCATCAATGCCATGTTTAACTTGTTTTGCTCATATCTTCTAGGTCGTAGCTCCGAACTAAATAAACTTTATATATAGAGAGAATTCCTTATTTAACACTGTGCTTAAATGTTATGCCTTATTTGACATCGACAAATAATTTCTTCCCTATATAACAACGAGTCTAAAATTTATGCCTTTTATGGCACTTCTGTCCATTTTGAGCCTAAACGACAGTTGAAAATACAATTTTGCCCCTCATGTGGTATGTTTGTGCCCGCGTGCTGTTTGATGATTTTTTTAGCATCTTTATTAATAATTATTATATTATTATTTGTTGGATTTTCATGTGGAGCTCACATAATTTATTTTGAATGTCTAAGTTTTTTTAGTGCACGATCTCCACGGGAGAATATATGTACGACGAAGCTAAAAAGGCAGTAGGACCGTGCTGTCCGGAGAATGGAGTACTACATCGACTCCTCCTTGTCCGACATCACCGATGGCTCTCACAACCCACGTCGTGTCGCTGACGCTTACCCGAACGCCTACACCAGCGCCAGAGACCGAAAGGGCAAAGGGCCTATGAGGTAGTGGTGAAGCTCAATTCTCTCTCCGTGTTTATTTTCGTTATTAGTAATCTTAGTCTAAAGCTCGTCCGTTTGTTGTATGCTGTATCGTGGTGCACTTTCGGTGATCAGTTACGTGGACTATGTACATTTCTATGTCCATTTGTTGTCTATGTCCGTTTGCTATCGCATTTCTATGTCTGTTTGATAATCTACCTAGTTTAGTTTCATGTCGCCTGCTTTAGTATGAATATATGATATCATATGGATATCAGGTACATGGTTGTAGAGATTTGAGCATTGCCCGGTCAATGTCCGTGGAATCGGCTAGGCGCGTCCGTGGACATATAGGATGCCGGATTTGGCAAGTCCGGTTGTAGATACTCTAGGGGCGGTGAAATGTCGGGTGTGTCTGTCGTGTGTCGTTTCCTCATAGAAAACGTGGATACTTTTTCCCAATACCATCCTCGAAAGGATAAGAAAACGTGGTTACTTCCTGGTGAGAAACATCGATGAGGTTCACCCGCAAAAAAATAAAATAAAAAAATCGATGAGGTTGGTGAGCCGTCCGATGTAGCAGTACTCAACAAACCTGATGTTTTATCACTCTGAGTATTCTTTAGATCTCCTTTCTAAAAAGAAATTATACCGATTTTTCTAAAGGAAGCATATGCACATGGCTGATGAGTTAATAACTGAAAGCACGTGGGTTCATACTGTTGTCTAACATCAACCCGAGTTTGAAACCTTTGGTGAATCGCTACTTGTAGTTTTTTTTTGAACGTTGGTAGAAGGACTGCCAAATTCATTGACCAGAAGAGGAGTAACAAGAACACCTCCAAAGGAGGAAAGCACCGCAACAGGGCTAGTGTGGAAAGAAAAGAAAGAAAACAGAAACCAACCGGCACCAACACAAACCCAAGATCCGCCAGCAACCGTGCACACCATCGAAATCCATCGTCGAGGCCTCCAAGATGACGCCTCCAAGAAGGAAGTGGTATCGAGAACACCGCCATCATCCGATCTAGCTTCGCCAGATCTTAGGTTTTCACCCGGAGACCTCAGCCAGAAGACATTTGCACAATGGTTGCATGTCTAGCACTGGCACACGTATCCACTGCGGTAGTTTCCAAAGACACAGCGGTAGTTGCCAAAGATACGGCGGTACGATCTCAGGCTGCTACGGCAGTGCTCCTCGCCGCGTTCTTGGAGTCAGCCCGGCGTCGCCACCCCCGGCAGTACCATTGTCCACTGCAAACTCAAGAGCCACATAAGTCACCTAAATGCAAGGAAATCACTGATCTTCACTCATCTTGGCGTGTGCGTATGTGCTGTTGCGTGTTTGCTACTGCCGATGTGTGTGTGCGCTATTGCCCCACTAATGTTGTGCGTATGCTACTGCCTCACACACATATATCATATGAGGGGCAAAAGAGTCTTTTCAAGTACCATTTAGGCTTAAAATGGACGAAAGTGTTATAAAGGGCATAAAATTTTAGACTCGTTGTCAGATAGGGAAAAAAGAGTTTTTCAGTGTTAAATAAGGAAACAAAATTTAAGATAGTGTTAAATAAGGAATTGTTTCTTATATGTAACTTGACTAAAATTTCGTGTAGATCATCTTGGTGCATTTTAACTTGCTGTTTAATAACTTGAACATAAGGTTTATTCAGATCTGGACCAATTTCGAAATTTGCATATGAGGACTTACCGGGTTTGTTATATGTTGTTTCCGGCCTCATTTAAACTAGCTTTGATGTGTTGCTCTTGTATGCATCATATCTTACCATGAGTAGCATCATATAGCCTTTGTCATGCATCATGCTCGGTTGAGCATCTTGTCATGTTTATGTGTTGTGTGTTTACCATGTGGTTTGCTCCTTTCCGGTTGTGCTTCTTCTCGATAGTTCTTGTTTTGTTGCGATCGTGAGGATTCGTTCGTCTAAGCTTGGTTCATCTTCGCCCGTTCGTCTTCTTCATGGACTCGTTCTTCTTCCTTGCGGGATTTCAGGCCTCACTACTATCATTGCTATGCTAGTTGCTTCGTTCTATCGCTATGCTGCGTTACCTATCACTTGTTTATCAAGCCTCCCAAATTCCCATGTCGTCCTCTAACATTTTCCACCCTTCCTAGCAAACTGTTGCTTGGCTATGTTACCGCTTTGCTCAGCCCCTCTTATAGCGTTGTTAGTTGTAGGTGAAGTCCAAGATTGCTCCATGATGGACAGGATTATGTTGGGATATCACAATATCTCTTTTTATTTAATGCATCTATATACTTGGTAAAGGGTGGAAGGCTCGGACTTATGCCTGGTGTTTTGTTCCACTCTCGCCGCCTTAGTTTCCATCATACCGGTGTTATGTTCCTTGATTTTGCGTTCCTTACGCGGCCGGGTGTATGGGGACCCTTGACAGTTCGCTTTGAATAAAACTCCTCCAGCAAGGCCCAACTTTGGTTTTACATTTGCCTAACAACCTATAACTTTCCCTTGGGGTTGCAAACTCGAGGGTCATCTTTATTTTAAACCCCCGGGTCAGTGCTCCTCTGAGTGTTGGTCCAAACTAGAGCCCTTTGCGGTGCCCCCTCAGGGAAACTTGAGGTCTGGTTTTAGTTGTACGGATTGCTCATCCGTTGTGCCCTGAGAACGAGATATGTGCAGCTCCTATCGGGATTTGTCGGCACAGTCGGGTGGTCTTGCTGGTCTTGTTTTACCATTGTCGAAATGTCTTGTAACCAGGATTTCGAGACTGATCGGGTCTTCCCGGGAGAAGGAATATCCTTCGTTGGTTGTGAGAGCTTATAATGGGCTAAGTTGGGACACCCCTGCAGGGTATAAACTTTCGAAAGCCATGCCCGCAGTTATGTGGCAGATGGGAATTTGTTAATGTTCGGTTGTAGAGAACTTGACACCAGATTCAAATTAAAATGCATCAACCGCGTGTGTAGCCGTGATGGTCTCTTCTCGGCGGAGTCCGAGAGGTGAACACAATTTGGGTTATGTATGAACATAAGTAGTTTCAGGATCACTTCTTGATCACTTCTAGCTTCTCGACCGTTGCATTTCTTCTCTTCTCGCTCTTATTTGCGTATGTTAGCCACCATATATGCTTAGTCGCTGCTGCAACCTCACCACTTATCCTTTCCTTACCCATTAAGCTTTCCTAGTCTTGATACCCATGGTAATGGGATTACTGAGTCCTCCTGGATCACAGATTACTACAACAACAGTTGTAGGTAAAGGTTATGCGATGATCATGACGCGAGAGCGATGTTACTTGTTTCGGAGTTCTTCTTCTTCTTCTTCTTCTTCGATCAGGGGATAGGTTCCAGGTCGGCAGCCTGGGTTAGCAGTTCCACAAGGACGACTCCAAAGCTGTAAACATCACTTTTCTCAGTTAATCGGCCTGTGTAAAAGTACATAGGATCCCAATATCCTCTCGTACCTTGCGCCCTTGTGGTAACCCTAGATATATCCATCGGAATGTAATTTGAAGCTCCAAAATCTGCTACCTTTGCCGTCAGAGTATCATCCAACAATATGTTAGCACTCTTGACATCCCTATGGATTATAGGGATTGAAGCAGCCGAGTGAAGATATGCTAGGTATTTTGCTGCCTCAATGGCTATCCGCAACCTGTTATCCCAAGACAATGATTTTGGTCCTTCTACATGAAGATGCTCGTAAAGGGTTCCATTAGATATGAACTCATAGACCAACATTGGGACTTCAGTTTCAAGGCAACAACCATATAGTTTAACAACATTTCTATGGTTGATTTGTGATAGGATAGCTACCTCATTGATCTCCATCCGCACGATGTTTTTGGGTTTCTTGATGGCTACAATATGTTGGTTCGATAAAATCCCTTTGTAAACAATACCATGTCCCCCACCTCCAATGACGAGATCATTATCAA
The DNA here is from genome assembly GCF_018294505.1 of Triticum aestivum. Taxonomy (NCBI): domain Eukaryota; kingdom Viridiplantae; phylum Streptophyta; class Magnoliopsida; order Poales; family Poaceae; genus Triticum; species Triticum aestivum. The sequence goes on from NC_057807.1 coordinate 548,986,859, forward strand.
AACAATGTGTTGCCTTCTCTAGCTCTTCCAAGGTTATGATCATCCTTTCTGCAATACCAGCACTTTGGGATACAAACTATTGCAATAATTGTCCGTGATTTTGTTTGAAGAACTTGCGCTTTAACATTTTAGCCCTCTCGTATTTTAGTTTCTTCATAATCAACAACCCAAGCAGAAACAGAAGTACGACTCCAGCTGCAGCAACAACAACTCCTACAACGGCGCTCGTACCTGAAAGTATACACAATATAGTTACATGTTATTGTTCTACATGGACCATAATACATATAGCAAAAACGTTGCAGTGTTTCTCACCTTTAAACTGTTTGCGGCGACTGCCTAGAGGAGACAAGAAAAAAGGGAGGGAGTATAAAATTAGAATATATAATAGTATAGATAAGCAATAATGCAAATTAAGCTCGCGTATGTGTGCGAGATGCTTCCATGCTAACCTTTACATCCATCCGCGGTGTAAGGGTTGCCGTCATAACCGTCACTACAATGGCATGAATAACCTCTGATCCTTGGTTTGCAGAGGCTATTGTTGCTCCTACAGATGCCGGGACACATGGCATACTGGTGATGCCAACTCACATTGGCTGGTGCATGTGAGTTAATAGGTTGCAACTGCAATATTTCCCAGTCTAGAACAATTTGAACCTCCAACCTAGGAGCAAGATATTTTGTTGACAGTGACCGTGACAGCTGGGAGTAGACCCAATGCTTGTTGAACCACCCTTGCTCTGCAATGAGTGCGTATGAATGCGGCAATGCCTCATCCCATACGCTATTGGGGTCCATTCAATCAATCCAGAATTCACTAGGCATGCCGTCCCTAGACATGGTGATCTGGGCCTGGCAGCATCCATTGCCGAAGCAGTACTCACCGTTGTCATCGATATTGGGAGATGACCTTGCATCATAGGCTCTACTCTTGTTTGAGGAGCAGAAGAAGGAGCAACTACTAAGGATGACCCGGTTATTGCCAGCACTGGACAACCCTGCCTGCACCCTGCAGCCAATGACGATAAGCTCATTGCGAGTTGATAACGTGTAGGGCACATTGTCTCCATGGCTAATCCCAAAATTGATAACATTAACACTGGCTACCCCGCCATAGATGCCATGCACTCGGTTGCTGTTGATGACTCGCACGGTGCTATTGTGGAGGGAGATGTCAACAACTTGAAGAGTGCTGAGCATCAGTCGTGCGGGGTTGTAGCTTGTGTCACAGGTGAGGTTGAACCCTGGCAGATAGCACTTGTGCGAGCCAATGCCGAATGGGTATGGCACACTCATGTTGCCACATAACCTGCTACAGCTATCTGCAGGTGCATATGCTTTGCCTGCATTAGTTTTTGAGGAATGACAATATGTTTCCCTACTCTATGCATTTTAAAATTTCAAAAGTATTCTACCTGTACAGAGTGGAAAAACAAGAAGGACAAGGCCAATACAAAAGCATTAATCCCATGTGGAAAGAAAAATAAATAAATAAAGGCTTCAGCCCGTGATTGAACTCCGAGGTGGGATTTTCTCTTCACTCTACATCACAATTTCATCCCTAAGTTTCTATGCAAACATTAATTAACCATAGTTTTTAATTTGATATAACATATATAAGTAGCATGCAAGCATCTCAATCAGAGTATATGCATGTACTCTAGCTACAAAAAACAAGAAGAAAACAAAGGTATAGATATTAAATAAAAATACATCCTATACTTAAATCATATCAATATTTTCCTTTTATGTAGTGGGCACGTATATCTATACAAATCATTTTATAGGAAGAATAATGCATGAACACATGTAGATCAATACCATAACAAAAAGAAAGAAAACCGGAGATATATACTACATGATGGGCCAGCAGTGATTACTGTTTGTAGACCGAACTTCTATTATATTTATATAGTCCCTCTTTATTGTTGGATGCAAGTTGTCTCATCCTGAAGCTTGATAATTTTACTAACATTCACACAACATAGAAAATTATTTCATTAATCAGGTGATTGCCCGGGACCAACATGGTGATAGCGAGAGCTTAAAAAGCTATATCGTGAAATTCTTTAAACTTTATAAGGACAAGGACTACAAACATATGCCCTACATTCCCATGTAATTCCTTCTCTACTTAGTAGCATACCAGTTTTCCATTTCTTAATGGAACTAGTTTTGTATGTTCACTTTTTTGATCTCATTTGCACATCAACCATGGATACTCATTAGGATCATTTTGAGTGATACGTCTACATATTTTTTTGATTCCCAAATAACATCCAAAATATCAGATACTACGCAGCACTACAACAATAAAAAGAAAGTTTTAGTTTATGTATACTTCAACTTCTGTACAAGGGATCAAATGTAAGGACAAGGGGAACGAGAAATTGGAACACAAGTTTGACAACTGGGTCACACATCAAATGGAACATAGTAGCACATTGGGGTAATTTGTCCATATCAATGCAGATGCAGAGCACGTTGTACATAGGGGGGGGGGGTAAATTATGGACTATGGAACTAGGACACGAGTCACCACCGATGGGTACAGATCACGACAACCTGTCAATAGTGGTAATTACATCAACTGCCTTACAAGTGTCATTACTGATGCATGACCTGCTAGCGCTAATACCATGGCACAGATAGGAATCCTGACCCATTAGTCACCATTGACAAAAACTTATTGATGGGTCTCCACCGACAATGTTATGGGCTTTTGACATAAACCTGATCAAGGGCAGCCTGGCATCCAAGACAGGCTTGGGATCGACTTTTCTGCCCAAACCCATCCCGGAAGCCCAGAAAAAAAATCTTTAAATGGGCAAATTTTATTTTTTCAAAAATTAATTTTGTATAGTGGTGAAGTTGGCTTTTCATGAGTGGTGACATGTTCTTTTTTTCTGTACTATTGGTGTGTTCTTTACCAGTGCATATATACTTTTGTATTGCATTATTGATTTGTTGTCGACATATATTCCAATAGAACTTGGCTGTAAAATTCTAACCATGGATAGTGGAGACTACATGTCTCGGTATCCTAAATGACTCACATTTGTGATGCGGGTGTATCATAGTGTAAATATATTCAATATAAATTATGCCATGATCAATTGATAAATATATTTGGAATTGCTTGTCCAGCTAAAAATTTGATATATTCTAGTCCAGTAACTTAGATGGTCTAATTCAAAATCCGTGATTTTATTCTTGTCAATGGTTTTTAGTTTATCCTGAATGGTCTCATTGATCCTTTTTAATTCTATATGCTCACTAAGCTTAGCAAACAATCGTAGATGCTTTGATTTTCTTTTATTTTGTTTTTGAGTGGTTTCCATGCTATGCTAAAAATGAGGTTATAAGTTTACAATTCTAGATCCTTCCAACTACATATCATATATATAACTTTGTGTATCTAAATCTTTTGCAACTATTGTGATACATACTATTTTTTCAATAATTATTTATTTTTGTGCCCATCCAGCATGCTCAACGTTTTATTTATATAGCCTGTAATTTTAAGTTTGCACATTTCCTAAAACTTAACATTAAGAATCAACATATCTTTAGAATATGTATTATTTATTGACCTTATAATTATTTTTCTTTACAAAACAAGAATAAGATTATAAATGTACACTTACGAGCTGTATAATTTATGTATCATTGTTTCATATACTAAAATTATACCACTTTATTACCATAATATATTTGCACTCATATTAAGATTGTTTTATCTTGGTTAAGAAGAGCAAGATTTTTTATTTATCTTAATTAGTTTTTTCTTCTATTTAGGTATATTTAGAATTATATTTTCATACTTACCAACTACATGTGAATTTGATTGATGGGAGATTACAAAGTCATTGCCAAGCACATCATAGTTATTGATATGGGTTTATTAGTCCAAAAGGTCAACCTTGGCGAAGTTGGTTGACATTTTATTAAATCTAGTTTAGCTTTGTATGTTGATTAACAACTATTTGGCAGTGGCACATTTGTTTCTAAATTTGAGTATTATTTATGTCTCTAATGTGCAACTTATGCAGTTTTACAATTGATCATGTGCAACATATATTATAACTAATTTCATTTATAGTTGACCAAGGATCTGAGATCTTTAATATACTACTTGAGTTGTCTTCTCAAAAGGTAAATGTGGAAGAAAGAAAAGGTGCTTACCTGTGAGGATACTAAAGCAACCACCGGGCATGTAGGGGTCGCCATGGGTTCCTTGTGGACACCGACACTGAAATGCACCATCCGTGTTGGTACATTGACCATAGCACCTATTGATTTGGAATTCTGCATGCTTGCACTCGTCGATGTCTATACAGTGTACATATATTAAGCTAGTTAGTGTGAAGCCCATGTCCAAAATCTAAAGTCACGTACATAAATACCTCACATTTATTTGAGTATTTTTTAATAATAATAATAATCACACAAATGTCCCTGCAAATCTTATTTAGTTTAGAATTATATTGATAGTACTTAACTTACCAGAAAGTAAGTATGAATAGTATATGATATATGAAAATAGTTGGATAGTACATCTAATAATTTTTAGGTAGTATGTACAATATTTTTGGGCATTCGTTCACATGCACAATATTTTAACCAGGACTATTAAGGTGGGAAGAAGCATGCAAGCACCAAACTTTATTATAACTAGAGGGAAAATGTACACACCAGAAAATCAGAAAACAAATTATTTTTTATGGCGGTTTTCCATTATTATTATTTTGCGGGGACATAAATTGACAATGTAACGACATAAACTCTCATTGTCCAGATGTCATTAAGCCAAACAACTGACAAAATAATAATTGGTCTTATGAGCTGCACCATGTGCTACTGAATTGTGATATGTAAATTCTAGTCGAGTCAGATTAATCATGTTAGATTGAATCCCTAAAGGAGTACTCCTTTTGTCAGGGTTTACTGGCCCCCTCGTATTTTAAATCAAACCCTGACCATTAATAGTTACATATAAAATATATTCTACAAAAATATATTGTTGTGTTTGCATTCAAAGGAAGTTTCGTACGGTATAATTTTTATGACATATAATTTATATTTTATTAGTTTAATCAATGGTCAAACTTCGCCCCAAAATAAGAGAGAGTCTAGTAAACTAGTATACTAGCTGTTTGTATCAAGTCCGGGTAGCATCGTGTTGGACACGAGTTCATGTTGAGTTGGACGAGCAATGTAAACGCAATTGCAACCAATAGAAAAGTTGCAGGTTCTAGCTACAAAAATCAGATACGGATGTATCTAGACGTATTTCAATCCTTGATACATCCATTTGAGTGACAAGTAATATGGATCGGAGGGAGTATATTCCTCACTTTTGCTATTATTCAGGCGATGCATTTTGTCTTTTAAATCAACCTTTTTTTAATTCTTTTGTGTGTTGTTTGCTACTTGTTTGGACGCCAATAAGTGTCACACGTGTGGGTGTTAGGGAGTCCGCCCACATATTTTTTGTGATGTATAAGAGGAACAGCCCACACACTTACGTGTGGGCAAAACAAGTAATGCCCACACACCTCTTTTTTCCCCTCCCGACCCCTCTCACACGCGTGCGTGTGGGCGAAGTTGATAACGCCCACACGCACGTATGTCAGGCCTCGTACCTCCTAGTCCCGCACGCCACGCGTGAAAGTCACCGCGCGCCCGCAGTTGCCATGATCCAGACCCTCGTCCATGTTCGTTTAACTGCAGTTGCCATGTCGCTGAACTACGGTTGCCATGTCGCTGAACTACGATTGCCATGGTTGCTCAACTACAGTTGCCATGTATGGTCACAAGCATACATGGGCAGTTGAGAGAGTTGCCATGTGCTCACAAGCATGCTAGGGCAGTTGCCATGTAAAAGGAAGAGTTTCCATCTGCTTACGTGCGCGTTAGGGCTATTGCCATGTACGTGCACGTTAGGGCAGTTGCCATGTACCATGCAAAAACACACGGCAACTCGGTAAAAGAGAGTTGTCATCTGCTTACGTGCACACTAGGCAGTTGCCGTGTACCCTGCAAAAAACACATGGCAACTCGGATAAAAAAGAGAGTTGCCACCTTCTTATAAAGCACACTAGGGGCAGTTGCCAGGTGCACTGCAAAACACACGGCAACTAGCAGGTTGGGTGTGACAGAGGAGACGGGCGTGTGGGCGAGATGGCAAATACCCACACACTAGCCCTTGTGCGTGCGTGCAAAGTGGCGTGTGGGCGAACTGCATCTTGCCCACACACCAGCCCCTCCCGTGTGGTGAAACGGTCGTGTGGGCGACCGGGTGAACGCCCACATACTAGGAGAGTCCTACGTGGCACTAGAAACATGCCAAGATGGCGCTTACGAACGGACGCGGATCCACGTGTGTGGGCGCCATGCAAACGCAAACACGTGTGGGCATTAACATTTTCGATTTGTTTTTGTTTATTGATTTCCTAGTCGGTTTTTTCTTTGTCTCTGAGATAACCCACCATTCATGCCGAACAATATATTTTCTCTTTGTTGGTGTGTATTCGTATACATGTTTCTATTGTGCATGCGGGTTTTTGTGTGTGCGCTTTTTGTTATGCACATGTGTGTACTCCCTCCGTTCCTAAATACTTGTCTTTCTAGAGATTTCAACAAGTGACTACATACGGCGTAAAATGAGTGAATCTACACTTTAAAATATGTCTACATACATCCGTATGTTGAGTCCATTTAAAATACCTAGAAAGACAAGTATTTGGGAACGGAGGGAGTATGTGTGTGTGCATGCATCAGTGTGTGTTTCCCGCTGGACGCCCGTGTGGTTGGAATGTAGCACATGACATGGACACATTTTCTAAACCAACAATATGTAGTATTGTACCTTCATTTTGAATTAGTTAGATTTGTTTAAATACGGATGTTTATATAGTCATGCTTAGTGTTAGGTACGTCCGTATCAAAAGAAATCTAAGATAATGCTACACGCAGGGACTCGGGGTTATGGATTCAACGAAATGTAATTGGGTGGCAGTTTATTTATTGAAGATTAGGAGTGAGGCGGGGCTCACCCCATGAAAATCAGGGGTGGAGATTGTTAGCCCAAAACTATGGACTAGCTAGTTCCCCGAGGATCAACCAGGCAGAGGATACACGGCCTAGAGCCAGCGCAAGCTAGCTATACTAGCAGAGGAGGACGTGAACTCAAGGCATCACACACACAGACGCACTAGTAAGAGTGGAGCTCACTTCTACTGCCTTGTACTGAAGCTGAAAATGACTTGAGTTGATTTACATATGAGGGACTAGGGGGGCGCAGAGTTTCTGCACCCGAGCTCAAATGAACTCTGGTGAACAGTAAAATCAAAACTAAATAAAAAAATCAAAAAAATCCTTTTTTTTGGGAGAAATATTGACAAAAGTTTTAAGTGCTTGCAAAAATTCGTCATGAAATCACATTTTTAGAAGGCGTGGCAAAAAAAAAAAACAAAATCGATATTCTCAAAATGCTACTTTCAAAAGCATTTTGGAGCACTGAATTTGTTTTTTTTTGCCATGCCTTACAGGAATGTGATTTCATGATGAATCTTTGCAAGCACTTAGAACTTTTGTCAATGTTTCTCTCAAAAAAAATTGGATTTTTTTTATTTTACTGTTCACCGAGCTCAAATGAATTCGGGAGCAGAAAGGCACTTTCGGGACTAGGGGTCCTTTTATAGGACTTGGAATGGCACTTGCGAGACAAGCACGACGTAAGTGCACAACACCTTCCTATCTACACTAGGAAACTACCACGTAGTTGCATGTACAGCTCTAGTCTACTTCTAGTCAATTTCCTTGCAACTACTAGGAAATTACTTAGTAGTTGCACACCAAGGAAGCTATTGATGTTGCTGCCGCATGCATGCAACCGAAAGACTGAGGTTGACTCAACAATCTCCCCCTCAACTTTGTCGAAGGAGCTTGGTCAGGATGTCCGCCTTCTGCTCACCAGTCCTAATGAACTCCACGATCACCGTGCCTTTCTCGACGCAGTCACGTATGAAGTGATAGCGGAGATCGATGTGCTTACTGCGGTCATGAAGCACTGGATTCTTACAGAGGGAAATCGCCGACTTGTTGTCGACGAAGATGAGCGCAGGGGCGGTGTCCTGATTCAGCATCTCGCCGAGATGGCGAGCAAGCCAAATGCCTTGACAGGCCAATGTAGCTGCCGCGATGTAATCCGCATCGCACGAACATGCGGCGACAACCTTCTGCCTCACCGATTGCCAGCTGATGGGACTATTCCTGGGGAGGAACAATATGCCCGAGGTGCTCTTCCGGGAGTCCATGTCACGAGCATGGTCGGAGTCGTTGTATCCGACCAAACTCTCGCCGTCGCCACGACAATATACGCATCCATGCGTGAGCGTACCCGCGATGTACCGGAGCAGGTGCTTGACGGCAGCGAGGTGATCGCTTGCCGGGGCTTCCATGAACCTACTCAGGTACCCGACAACGAACGTGATGTACGGTCGGGTGTGCACAAGGTACCTGAGGCTCCCGATGATGCTGCTGTAGAGTGTAGCATCCACCGCCTTCTCAGAGCTATCCTTGCTGAGCTTTAGTCGTGCCTCCATTGGAGCGTGCACGCCATGGCAGTCCTTCATGCCTGCTTGCTCGAGCATCTTGGTGGCATAGGCCGTCTACGTGATCATGATGCGACCACCCTCCTGGTTCACCTCCAGCCCAAGGTAGTGCCAGAGCAGCCCAAGGTCGCTCATGCTGAAGAGACTATGCATCTCTCCCTTGAAGAGTTGAACCTCTTCGGGTTCTGCCCCAGCGATGACCAGGTCGTCGACGTAAATGCCGACGATGAGCAGCGTGTTCGCGGTGCCACACGAGTACACGCCGTGCTCAGAAGCACTGCGTGAGAACCCAAGGGATGCGCGGCTTGAATCGAGCTTGGTGTTCCACGCCCTTGGGGCTTGCCCGAGACCGTACAGGGCCTTGTGTAGCCTGTACATGCCCTGCTCGTGGCTCTTGGCAACGAACCCTGGAGGCTGGGAGACGTACACCTCCTTGTTAAGGTCGCCGTTGAGAAATGCCGACTTGACGTCCATGTGGTGTACCTCCCACCCGCGGTGAGCAGCCACGACAAGGATGAGCCGCACGGACTCCAGCCTTGCCACCGGAGCGAACACTTCCTCGAAGTCCACTCCCTCACGTTGCACGTAGCCCTTTGCGATGAGGCGCGCCTTGTGGTTGACAATGGCGCCGTGCTCGTCCTTCTTGACCTTGAACACCCACTTGAGCCCGATGGCTCGGTGCCCACCAGGCAGCATGGTGAGTGTCCAAGTGGCATTGTTGTTGATCGACGCTAGCTCGTTCAGCATCGCGTGGCGCCAGCAATCCTCTTGCTCGGCCTCCACGAATGTGGTTGACTCCTCGCTGGCCATCAGATGCAAGATGTCGTCGTCATCAACGTCCTCTTCCTCGGACTATTGCGGTGTTGCTGCAGCCTCGCCGAGGAGATCCCCCATGCGCCAAAACCCGTGGAGGGCGCCAACGCCGTCGTCGGCGTTGAACAGCTCCGACCTTGCTATTGGCGGGGTTGCGAACTGCCTTCTGGGACACGCCTTGCTTGACGTCGGGGTGTCCGGGGACACCGTACCCGGGGACGATGTTCTCGGGGTTGCGGTTCCCGGATCCACACCTCCCGGGCTTCCCGGGGTCTTGCTTCCGGGGTTTGTAGAGTACATCGGGTACTCCACAGTGAAGGAGCTGCTTGCCGGGGCCTCCCCCGACGCCTCCCAAGTCCATCGCGCGTCTTCGTCAAAGATGACATCCCGCGAGACATGCACACGCTTTGAGACGGGGTCATACATCTTGTATGCCTTAGAGCCCGTCTCATAGCCCGTGAACACCATAGGGGTGCTCCTGTCATCGAGCTACTTCAGTTGTGGGCGCGTCATCTTGATGTGCCCGACGCAGCCAAAGGTGTGGAGGAAGCGTACATCGGGCTTCCTAACATACCACGCCTTGTAAGGCGTCTTGCCGTCGACGCTCTTTGTGAGGGAGCGGTTGAGGATGAAAACAGCCGTGAGTATGGCCTCCCCCCAATACGTGATCGGCCCCTGCTTTGCCTTGAGCATGTAGCGTGCCATCCCGAGCACCGTCTGGTTCCTCCGCTCGACGACGTCATTCTGCTGTGGCGAGTAAGGGGCTATGAGGTGACGCTGCACCCCTTTCTCGGTGCAGTGCTTGCAGAACGTGGCCAACGTGAACTCACTGCCATGGTCCATGAGTAGCACGCGTAACTTGTGGCCGCACTCGACCTCTGCTGTCGCTTGCTGCTTGACGATGGCTTGCTCCACCTCGTCCTTAGAGGCGAGGAGCAGCACCCACATGAGCCTGCTGTAGTCGTTGATGAGCAGCAGGATGTAGCGACGCCTTCCTGGCGTTGCCGGGGTGATTGCCGCAGATGTCCCCATGAACCATATGTTGGGGAACGTTGCAGAAAACAAAAATTTTCCTACGGTTTCACCAAGATCCATCTTGGAGTTCATCTAGCAACAAGTGATTAGATGCATCTACGTACCTTGTAGATCGCGAGCGGAAGTGTTCAAGGAACGGGGATGATGTAGTCGAACACGACGTGATTCAAATCACCGATGATCTTAGCACCGAACGGATGGTGCCTCCGCGTTCAACACACGTACGGAACAGCCACGTCTCCTCCTCCTTGATCCGGCAAGGGGGAAGGAGAGGTTAAGGGAGATGGCACCAGCAGCAGCACGACGGCGTGGTGTTGATGGAGCTGCAGTACTCCGGCAGGGCTACGCCAAGCACTATGGAGGAGGAGGAGGTGTTGGAGAGGGAGAAGGAGGCAACCAAAGGCCTGGGGTCGGTTTGCTCCTCCTTTTCCCCACTATATATAGGGCCAAGGGAGAGGGGGAGGCGCAGCCCTTGCCCCTTCCTCCAAGGAAGGGTGCGGCCAAGGGGGGAGGAGTCCATCCTCCCCAAGGCACCTCGGAGGTGCCTTCCCCCTTTAGGACTCTCCCCTTTTTTCTTCTCTTGGCGCATGGGCCTCTTGGGGCTGGTGCCCTTGGCCCATGTAGGCCAAGGCGCACCCCCTACAGCCCATGTGGCCCCCGGGATGGGTGGCCCCACCCGGTGGGCCCCCGGGACCCTTCCGGTGGTCCCGGTACAATACCGATAACCCCGAAACTTGTCCCGACGCCCGAAACAGGACTTCTCATATATAAATCTTTACCTCCGGACCATTCCGGAACTCCTCATGACGTCCGGGATCTCATCCGGGACTCCAAACAACATTCGGGTTACTGCATATACATATCCTTACAACCCTAGCGTCACTGAACCTTAAGTGTGTAGACCCTACGGGTTCGGGAGACATGTAGACATGACCGAGATCGCTCTCCGGTCAATAACCAACAGCGGGATCTGGATACCCATGTTGGCTCCCACATGCTCCACGATGATCTCATCGGATGAACCACGATGTCGAGGATTTAATCAACCCCGTATGCAATTCCCTTTGTCAATCGGTATGTTACTTGCCCGAGACTCGATCGTCGGTATCCCAATACCTTGTTCAATCTCGTTACCGGCAAGTCACTTTACTCGTACCGCAATGCATGATCCCGTGACCAGACACTTGGTCACTTTGAGCTCATAATGATGATGCATTACCGAGTGGGCCCAGTGATACCTCTCCGTTATCCGGAGTGACAAATCCCAGTCTCGATCCGCATAAAACAATAGATACTTTCGGAGATACCTGTAATGCACCTTTATAGTCACCCAGTTACGTTGTGACGTTTGATACACCCAAAGCACTCCTACGGTATCCAGGAGTTACACGCTCTCATGGTCAAAGGAAGAGATACTTGACATTGGCAAAGCTCTAGCAAACGAACTACACGATCTTTGTACTATGCTTAGGATTGGGTCTTGTCCATCACATCATTCTCCTAATGATGTGATCCCGTTATCAATGACATCCAATGTCCATAGCCAGGAAACCATGACTATCTATTGATCAACGAGCTAGTCAACTAGAGGCTTACTAGGGACATGTTGGTGTCTGTTATTCACACATGTATTACGATTTCCGGATAATACAATTATAGCATGAATAAAGACAATTATCATGAACAAAGAAATATAATAATAATGCTTTTATTATTGCCTCTAGGGCATATTTCCAACAGTCTCCCACTTGCACTAGAGTCAATAATCTAGTTACATTGTGATGAATCGAACACCCATGGAATTCTGGTGTTGATCATGTTTTGCCCTAGGGAGAGGTTTAGTCAACGGATCTGCTATATTCAGGTCCGTATGTACTTTACAAATCTCTATGTCTCCATCTTGAACATTTTCACGAATGGAGTTGAAGCGACGCTTGATGTGCCTTGTCTTCTTGTGAAACCTGGGCTCCTTGGCAAGTGCAATAGCTCCAGTGTTGTCACAAAAGAGTTTGATTGGCCCCGACGCATTGGGTATGACTCCTAGGTCGGCGATGAACTCCTTCACCCATATTACTTCATGTGCTGCCTCCGAGGCTGCCATGTACTCCGCTTCACATGTAGATCCCGCCACGACGCTCTGTTTGCAGCTGCACCAGCTCACTGCTCCACCATTCAACATATACACGTATCCGGTTTGTGACTTAGAGTCATCCAGATCTGTGTCGAAGCTAGCGTCGACGTAACCCTTTACGACGAGCTCTTCGTCACCTCCATAAACGAGAAACATTTCCTTAGTCCTTTTTAGGTACTTCAGGATCCGCTGTCCAGTGTTCCTTGCCGGGATTACTTTGATACCTTCCTACCAAACATACGGCAAGGTTTACATCAGGTCTGGTACACAGCATCGCATACATAATAGAACCTATGGCTGATGCATAGGGGATGACGCTCATCTCTTCCATATCTTCTGCCGTGGTCGGACATTGAGCTGAGCTCAATTTCACACCTTGCAAAACAGGCAAGAACCCTTTCTTGGACTGATCCATTTTGAACTTCTTCAAAATCTTATAAAGATATGTGCTTTGTGAAAGACCTATGAGGTGTCTCGATCTATCCCTATAGATCTTGATGCCTAATATATAAGCAGCTTCTCCAAGGTCCTTCATTGAAAAACTCTTATTCAAGTAGGCCTTAATGCTGTCCAAAAGTTCTATATCATTTCCCATCAAAAGTATGTCATCTACATATAGTATGAGAAATGCTACAGAGCTCCCACTCACTTTCTTGTAAACGCAGGCTTCTCCATAAGTCTGCGTAAACCCAAACGCTTTGATCATCTCATCAAAACGAATGTTCCAACTCTGAGATGCTTGCACCAGCCCATAAATCGAGCGTTGGAGCTTGCACACCTTGTTAGCATTCTTAGGATCGACAAAACCTTCCGGCTGCATCATATACAATTCTTCCTTAAGGAAACCATTAAGGAATGCCGTTTTGACGTCCATTTGCCATATCTCATAATCGTAGAATGCGGCAATTGCTAACATGATTCGGACGGACTTCAGCTTCGCTACCGGTGAGAAAGTCTCATCGTAGTCAACCCCTTGAACTTGTCGATAACCCTTAGCGACAAGCCGAGCTTTATAGATGGTCACATTACCATCCACGTCTGTCTTCTTCTTAAAGATCCATTTATTTTCTATGGCTCGCCGTTCAACGGGCAAGTCAGTCAAAGTCCATACTTCGTTTTCATACATGGATCCTATCTCGGATTTCATGGCTTCTAGCCATTTGTCGGAATCCGGGCCCGCCATCGCTTCTTCATAGTTCGAAGGTTCACTGTTGTCCAACAACATGATTTCCAAGACAGGATTGTCGTACCATTCTGGTGCGGAACGTGTCCTTGTGGACCTTCGAATTTCAGTAGGAGCTTGATCAGAAGTATCTTGATCATTATCATTAACTTCCTCTCTAGCTGGTGCAGGCACCTCAGGAACATTTTCTTGAGTTGCGCCATTTCCGGTTCAAGAGGCAATACTTCATCAAGTTCTACTTTCCTCCCACTTACTTCTTTCGAGAGAAACTCTTTCTCCAGAAAGGATCCATTCCTGGCAACAAAGATCTTGCCTTCGGATCTGAGGTAGAAGGTATACCCATAAGTTTCTTTAGGGTATCCTATGAAGACGCATTTTTCCGACTTGGGTTCGAGCTTTTCAGGTTGAAGTTTCTTGACATAAGCATCGCATCCCCAAACTTTTAGAAACGACAGCTTAGGTTTCTTCCCAAACCATAATTCATACGGTGTCGTCTCAACGGATTTCGACGGAGCCCTATTTAAAGTGAATGCGGCAGTCTCTAAAGCATAGCCCCAAAAGGATAGCGGTAAATCGGTAAGAGACATCATAGATCGCACCATATCTAATAGAGTGCGATTACGACGTTCGGACACACCATTACGCTGAGGTGTTCCAGGCGGCGTGAGTTGTGAAACTATTCCACATTTTCTTAAGTGTGTGCCAAATTCGTGACTCAAGTATTCTCCTCCACGATCTGATCGTAGAAACTTGATTTTCCTGTCACGTTGATTTTCAACCTCACTCTGAAATTCCTTGAACTTTTCAAAGGTTTCAGACTTGTGTTTCATTAAGTAGACATACCCATATCTACTCAAGTCATCAGTGAGGGTGAGAACATAACGATAGCCACCGCGAGCCTCAACACTCATTGGACCGCACACATCAGTATGTATGATTTCCAATAAGTTGGTTGCTCGCTCCATTGTTCCTGAGAACGGAGTCTTGGTCATTTTTCCCATGAGGCATGGTTCGCACGTGTCAAATGATTCATAATCAAGAGACTCTAAAAGTCCATCTGCATGGAGCTTCTTCATGCGTTTGACACCTATGTGACCAAGGCGGCAGTGCCACAAGTATGTGGGACTATCGTTATCAACTTTACATCTTTTGGTACTCACACTATGAACATGTGTAGTAATACGCTCGAGATTCATTAAGAATAAACCATTGACTATCGGAGCATGACCATAAAACATATCTCTCATATAAATAGAACAACCATTATTCTCAGATTTAAATGAGTAGCCATCTCGTATTAAACGAGATCCTGATACAATGTTCATGCTCAAACTTGGCACTAAATAACAATTATTGAGGTTTATAACTAATCCCGTAGGTAAATGTAGAGCGTGCCGATGGCGATCACATCGACCTTGGAACCATTCCCGACGCGCATCGTCACCTCGTCCCTCTCCAGTTTTCATTTATTCCGCAGCTCCTGCGGTGAGTTACAAATATGAGCAACGGCACCGGTATCAAATACCCAGGAGTTACTACGAGTACTGGTAAGGTACACATCAATTACATGTATATCAAATATACCTTTGGTGTTGCCGGCCTTCTTGTCCGCTAAGTATTTGGGGCAGTTCCGCTTCCAGTGACCCTTCCCTTTGCAATAAAAGCACTCTGTCTCAGGCTTGGGTCCATTCTTTGACTTCTTCCCGACAGCTTGCTTGCCGGGCGCAGCAACTTCCTTGCCGTCCTTCTTGAAGTTCTTTTTACCCTTGCCCTTCTTGAACTTAGTGGTTTTATTCATCATCAACACTTGATGTTCCTTCTTGACTTCTACCTCTGCTGATTTCAGCATTGCAAATACTTCAGGAATGGTCTTTACCATCCCCTGCATATTGAAGTTCATCACAAAGCTCTTGTAGCTTGGTGGAAGCGACTATAGGATTCTGCCAATGACCGTGTCATCCGGGAGATTAACTCCCAGCTGAGTCAAGCGGTTATGAAACCCAGACATAGTGAGTATGTGCTCACTGACAGAACTATTTTCCTCCATCTTACAGTTGAAGAACTTATCGGAGACTTCATATCTCTCGATCCGGGCATGAGCTTGAAAAACCATTTTTAGCTCTTCGAACATCTCATATGCTCCATGTCTCTCAAAACGCTTTTGGAGCCCCGGCTCTAAGCTGTAAAGCATGCCGCACTGAACGAGGGAGTAGTCATCAGTACGTGTCTGCCAAGCGTTCATAGCGTCTTGGTTCTGTGGGACGGGTGGATCACCTAGCGGTGCTTGTAGGATATAATCTTTCTTGGCAGCTATGAGGATGATCCTCAGGTTCCGGACCCAGTCCGTATAGTTGCTGCCATCGTCTTTCAGCTTGGTTTTCTCTAGGAACGCGTTGAAATTAAATACAACGTTGGCCATTTGATCTACAAGACATATTGTAAAGATTTTAGACTAAGTTCATGATAATTAAGTTTATCTAATCAAATTATTAATGAACTCCCACTCAGATTAGACATCCCTCTAGTCATCTAAGTGTTCCATGATCCGAGTCGACTAGGCCATGTCCGATTAACACGTGAGACGGACTAGTCATCGCCGGTGAACATCTTCATGTTGATCGTATCTTCCATACGACTCGTGTTCGACCTTTCGGTCTCTGTGTTCCGAGGCCATGTCTTCACATGCTAGGCTCGTCAAGTTAACCCTAAGTGTTTTCGCTGTGTAAAATTGTCTTACACCCGTTGTATGTGAACGTAAGAATCTATCACACCCGATTAACACGTGGTGCTTCGAAACGACGAACTGTAGCAACGGTGCACAGTTAGGGGAGAACACCTCTTGAAATTTTGTAAGGGATCATCTTATTTACTACCGTCGTCCTAAGTAAACAAGATGCATGAAACATAATAAACATCACATGCAATTATATAAAGTAGTGACATGATATGGCCAATATCATATAGCTCCTTTGATCTTCATCTTCGGGGCTCCATGATCATCTTGTCACCGGCATGACACCATGATCTCCATCATCATGATCTCCATCATCGTGTCTTCATGAAGTTGTCACGCCAACGACTACTTCTACTTCTATGACTAACGCGTTTAGTAATAAAGTAAAGTAGTTTACATGGCGTTCTTCAATGACACGCAGGTCATACAAAAATAAAGACAACTCCTATGGCTCCTCCCGGTTGTCATACTCATCGACATGCAAGTCGTGATTCCTATTACAATAGCATGAACATCTCATACATGACATATAGATCATTCATCATTCATCAGAACTTTGGCCATATCATATCACAAAGCACTTGCTGCAAAAACAAGTTAGACGTTCTCTAATTGTTGTTGCAAGTTTTACGTGGCTACCATGGGTTTCTAGCAAGAACGTTTCTTACCTACGCAAAGACCACAACGTGATATGCCAATTGCTATTTACCCTTCATAAGGACCCTTTTCATCGAATCCGATCCGACTAAAGTAGGAGAGACAGACACCCGCTGGCCACCTTATGCAACTAGTGCATGTCAGTCGGTGGAACCTGTCTCACGTAAGAGTACGTGTAAGGTCGGTCCGGGCCGCTTCATCCCATGATGCCGCCGAATCAAGATAAGACTAGTAACAGCAAGCATATTGAACAAAATCAACGCCCACAACTACTTTGTGTTCTACTCGTGCAAGAGAACTACGCATAGACCTAGCTCTGATACCACTGTTGGGGAACGTTGCAGAAAACAAAAATTTTCCTACGGTTTCACCAAGATCCATCTAGGAGTTCATCTAGCAACAAGTGATTAGATGAATCTACGTACCTTGTAGATCACGAGCGGAAGCGTTCAAGGAACGGGGATGATGTAGTCGAACACGACGTGATTCAAATCATCGATGATCTTAGCACCGAACGGACGGTGCCTCCGCGTTCAACACACGTACGGAACAGCCACGTCTCCTCCTTCTTGATCTAGCAAGGGGGAAGGAGAGGTTGAGGGAGATGGCACCAGCAGCAGCACGACGGCGTGGTGTTGATGGAGCTGCAGTACTCCGGCAGGGCTACGCCAAGCACTATGGAGGAGGAGGAGGTGTTGGAGAGGGAGAAGGAGGCAACCAAAGGCCTGGGGTCATTGCTCCTCCTTTTCCCCACTATATATAGGGCCAAGGGAGAGGGGAAGGGCGCAGCCTTGCCCCTTCCTCCAAGTAAGGGTGCGGCCAAGGGGGGGGGGAGGAGTCCATCCTCCCCAAGGCACCTCGGAGGTGCCTTCCCCCTTTAGGACTCTCCCCTTTTTTTCTTCTCTTGGCGCATGGGCCTCTTGGGGCTTGTGCCCTTGGCCCATGTAGGCCAAGGCGCACCCCCTACAGCCCATGTGGCCCCCGGGACAGGTGGACCCACCCGGTGGACCCCCGGGACCCTTTCGGTGGTCCCGGTACAATACCGATAACCCCGAAACTTGTCCCGACGCCCGAAACAGGACTTCCCATATATAAATCTTTACCTCCGGACCATTCCGGAACTCCTCGCGACGTCCGAGATCTCATACGGGACTCCGAACAACATTCGGGTTACTACATATACATATCCCTACAACCCTAGCGTCACTGAACCTTAAGTGTGTAGACCCTACGGGTTCGGGAGACATGTAGACATGACCGAGATCGCTCTCCGGTCAATAACCAACAGCGGGATCTGGATACCCATGTTGGCTCCCACATGCTCCACGATGATCTCATCGGATGAACCACGATGTCGAGGATTTAATCAACCCCGTATGCAATTCCCTTTGTCAATCGGTTTGTTACTTGCCCGAGACTCGATCGTCGGTATCCCAATACCTTGTTCAATCTCGTTACCGGCAAGTCACTTTACTCGTACTGCAATGCATGATCCCGTGACCAGACACTTGGTCACTTTGAGCTCATAATGATGATGCATTACCGAGTGGGCCCAGTGATACCTCTCCGTTATCCGGAGTGACAAATCCCACTTTCGATCCGCATAAAACAATAGATACTTTCGGAGATACCTGTAATGCACCTTTATAGTCACCCAGTTACGTTGTGACGTTTGATACACCCAAAGCACTCCTACGGTATCCAGGAGTTACACGCTCTCATGGTCAAAGGAAGAGATACTTGACATTGGAAAAGCTCTAGCAAACGAACTACACGATCTTTGTACTATGCTTAGGATTGGGTCTTGTCCATCACATCATTCTCCTAATGATGTGATCCCGTTATCAATGACATCCAATGTCCATAGCCAGGAAATCATGACTATCTGTTGATCAACGAGCTAGTCAACTAGAGGCTTACTAGGGACATATTATGGTCTATGTATTCACACGTGTATTACGATTTCCGGATAATACAGTTATAGCATGAATAAAGACAATTATCATGAACAAAGAAATATAATAGTAATGCTTTTATTATTGCCTCTAGGGCATATTTCCAACACCAGATCCAAGGGTTTCTGCGCCCGATACCGTGCCTTCTCGGGAAAGGGCAGGCACCGCTACTTCATAGAAAGACACACATCGCACAGCTCGTCGACATGCTCGATGTGAGGTAGCCCACAAATGAGGTTGCCTCGCGCCATCTTCCGCAACCCGTCGAAGTGCTGGTGTCCTAGCTGGGCATGCCAACGCCACGCGTCGGAGACATGGCCCACGGCAAGGCACACAGGATGCACGGGTCGAAAGAAGAGCTTGTAGAGGCGGTTTGGCAAGCGGGTTACCTCGATGAGCAGCCTCTTCTACTGGTCGCGCACGGTGAGAACACCGCGCTAGATGCTGATGTCGAACCAGCCCTCGTCGAGCTGTCCAACACTCACGACGGTGCTCTTGAGCGTCGGGATGAAGTAGACGTCCGTGAACGCCCTATGATCACCTCCTTTGTCGGCGAAGATGACGGTCCCGCGCCCGTGGGATCTCCACCACAGATCCGTCCATGAACCGTACCTTCGCGGTGATTGAGCGGTCCACCTCCACGAACACGTCGACCGAACCAGTCATGTGGTTCATGGCACCGGTGTCGAGGAACCAACCCTCACTTTGCTTGCCTCCTGCAAGCGTGGGTGTGGTCACGGCTCTCTCCTCGTTGAGGAAGACGTAGCCACACACACACTCCGTTGTCAGGGAGCCATCTCCCATCAACATGGTGGATCTCGAAAACTTTGTTGTCGGGGTGTGGCTGACCTGAGTATCCGTGCGCTCCTGCATGGAGTCGATGGTCGCCAGCATCATGGTCAGAGCATGGTCCTCCATATGCGTCATTGTCGCGCCAACTTGCGCGACCTTGTCGGGTCCCGTGGTATTTGGGGACATCGTCACCGGGGTGTGGCTCCCCCACACCCGAGCCTTCATCGCCTCCCAGTCGAACAGACCCGAGAACGTTGTTGTCGTGGTGTGGCCTATCACTGGAGTGACGGTTCCCGTGGATGAGTTCCGTGCCTCCTGCACGGAATGGGTGGTTGTCGAGGCCGTGGTCACGAGAGACGTTGTGCTCTCCTACACGGGCTCGACTCTTGCCAGCATCATTGCCGGCCCGCCGTCCACGTCATCCTGGACGAGGTTTGTTGTTGCTGCGGCTACCTCGTCGGCTTTCCTCCTGTGGCAATCCCGGATCTAGTGACCCGACATGTTACAGTAGAGACACTTGCCACCGTTGCCAGCGCCTTGCCCTGCCTGGCTTGGCTTGCGATCACGGTTGCCGGCACTGCTCTGAATGTAACCTCTGCCTCTGTCGCGACATCTACTTCCCGTGGGGACGCCTCCCCCACTGCCGGAAGAGCCGTCGTGGCCGCACTGCTGAAGGCGTGCGTCCCACTGCTCCCAGGAGAGCAGTAGTTCACTGCCGGCGTGGTTGTTGGCTTCGTCTCCGTGCTCCTCGACGACCTTGAGTTGCCCTACCAGCTCCTCGATCGTCATGGTGGAGAGATCCACCAAGCTCTCGATGGATCAGGCCAGTTCCTTGTACTGCCTGGGAACGACACGGAGAAACTTGAGAATTACCATCTTTTTGTCCATGGGATCTCCGAGCGTTGCGAACTCGGTGACGAGACCTTGTAGCCGCAAGGTGAAGCCGTTGACTTGTTCAGCGGCCTTGAACCGGATCTCCTCGTACTCGAGGTGCAAGGTCTGGGCCTTCGAATCCCGTACGCGCTCCACGCCGATGCGCAGAGTCTTGATGGTGTCCCATGCTTCCTTTGCCATCTTCTTGGCACCAAGGGTGAGCACCATCTCCGCTGGGACAGAGTGCAAGATCACCTCCATCGCCAGCCGGTCCTCCTCGTACTCGACATCGCCGGTTTCCATGGCTTTCCACATATGCCGCGCCTCCATGATGACTTTATGTAACACCCTGAATACGATGTGCCAGGTGTCTTCCAGTTATTCGCCGTCGTTGCCATGTCATTTGCTTGCGTGTTGCATTTTGCCATGTCATCATCTGCGTTTCTTCTGCATGTTTTTCAAAACTTGCATCCGTCCGGATCCTCCCAGTTCTCTCCTCTGTCCGTTCTGAGCACAGACACACTCGCACGCGCCCGCGGCACCTCCCAGTTTTTGTTTTGTGAGCTGCCAAAAAACGTTCTCAGAATGGGCCGAGATTTGCCGAGTGGCCTTGGTATATCACTGGTAGACCGCCCGTCAAATTTCGTTCCATTTGGAGGTCGTTTGATGCCCCAACGGTTAACCGAAACCCCTTTTTCTCTTGCAACCCAGCACCTAACCCACCTAGCCCATCTAACACCCCTCCATGCTCTCCGCCATTCGATCACGATCGTGTGGGCGAAAACCGCATCTCATTTGGACTCTCCTAGCCCCCTATACCTATATAAACACCCCCCCCCCCCTCAATTTTTGGATCAAATTCGACCCTAACGCTAGTCCAAACCTCTCCCCGCCGCCGGACAAATTCCCCACCGACGGCTAGACATGTCCTCCCTTCCCAGCCACCTCACTCCGGCCAATCGTGGCCCGTCACCTCAGCACCGCCGCCTTCCTCAACCTATCCCCGCCTGCCACCTTTCCAACGCCCGTCCTGCGTGCCACCGCGGCCCGCTGGACCCGAATCGGGCCCGCGTGAGCCCATTTGCCCGCACCGCTCGCCCAACTCCTTCCCGTCCCGCGCCATCCGTCGCCGGCTCGCCGGAGGCACTGCTAGTGACCACCTCGCCGCGAGCTCGACGTCCATGCCCCGCCTCCCTCGTCGGACTCGCTGGTGAGCCGCGCGCCGCCCCCGTCCGGCTTCCACCTCTCTCTTCGTGACCCCGTCTCTCTCTCGCACAGGGTCGCCGGCCCCGTCGCTGGAGTTAGCCAGGCCGCCATCACCGAGCTTGTTGCCGGCCTCCTCGGCCTCTACCTTCACCGGATCCGGGATCCCCACGCCTGGATCTATCCGTTCCCATCGAGCTCCGCCGCGCCCGTCGCCGGAATCCCTCGCGCCGCGCCCGCCGGACTTCCTCACCGTCGCGGCCTCCATCGTTGTTGCTCTATCCGACACGCGCAGCCGACCCACAACGACGCCAGCCCTCTCCACTGCCCTGGGCCTCGGCCCGCTAGGTGAGAATCCCCCAGCCTGCCCCATTTCTCTATCCGATGCCCTGGGCGTAGGATAGTATCATGCGCTCACTTTTGTTGTCTGCGATTTCGGCCAAGTCTCCAAGGATCTGCATTATGTTAGCATGTTTGAGTGGTTGTTACTTTGTGTATGAGTTCCCGAATGTTATGATCTTGATATGTGAACGTTTATCTTCTGATGCTCTTCATGTTAGTGTATTGTGGTATGCTTGTGAGGATTCATCTTGATGCCTTAATCTTCATTGCAAAACTGCTATAGGATATAATCTGCTGAAATCTGCCGATTGATAACATGATTTGTGCATCTTGTGAGTGCCACAACTTTGTCCCTGTTGACGCTATGATGATGATCTTGATATGCACATGTGATGCTCTTCATGCTATAAATGTTTGTGTGATTTGCATTCATGTTAGGGTGCATCTTGACATATTAATCCCTGTTGCAAAGGTGCATGTTGCTGTTAACTACTAAAAACTGCTGTAACTTGCTGATTTGTCATTTTTGTTGCATTTTGTGTGTGCATCCTATGGGCATGATGTCTACATGTTTTAGGAGCATGTTTATACCATATTTACAGGGGTGCAATCCATGTATTTTTATATGCCATGTAGTGAGTGCATCAAGCTTGTGAAGTGGGTCACTTGCTGTTAACTTTCTGTCAATGTTGAAACTGCTATATCATGTTGCCATGTTTGCACACAACCTTATGATGCTACCAATTAATCCATGCATAATCTGGAGATGCTTAGTTGATATGTTTTATTGTATATGCTATGTTCTATCATGCCATGCCTCTTTATGCCCTATATATGTCATGTAACATACGTTTTCATTGCCATGAACATGCTTATATAATGTTCCAAATTCCTGTTAACTTCATGATGCCTTGTTGTGAGCTTGTTTTTGAGTGATACATGCCTCTTCTGAAGATGCTCCAATTATATGTTTTGAAGTATGTTATGATTACTATTTCACATGCCATGCTTGCTAATTTTGGATGTCATATGCCTCTGTTCCATGCTTGCAAACATGCTATCATAAGGTTGCTGTTTTACACTTGCTGAAATTGTTTCAACATTCAATTTTGTCATGTTGGTTCCTACTAATCCATGAGCCTTTTGTATATGATGTCATGATGTTATTTTCTCTTTGTTATGTGTGCTTTGATTCCATTCCCTTGGTTGCTATATTTACTTATTGTAGCTTGTCTCTTTCTTGCTCTCAAGTTGCCATCATATTAACTCTGCTCATGCGTATGCTGCTGTGTTATAAAGTTGCATTTTTCATTGATCATATTGGTTTAATCTTGATGCCTATGAACCTGAACCTTAATGATATTTGAAGTATGTTATCTGTACATGAAGTGCATGTCAAGTTTGTGCTCATTTGATTCCTGTAGCAATGTTGTTTTGATGTTTGCAAAGTGCCTACTTGCTGTTTTGGACAGATTGTGGTTATACTTGTTTGGAGTGTATGTGTTGCACCATTGCTCCGTTTTGAGCATGCTCTATATGAAACTTGCTTGATTTTGCATGTAGTTCCATATTATCATGTTGAATCTTTGTTTTGAGAGTGTTTGCTTGATGTTTGAATGCATTTTGCATCAATGCCATGTTTAACTTGTTTTGCTCATATCTTCTAGGTCGTAGCTCCGAACTAAATGAACTTTATATGTAACTTGACTGAAATTTCATGTAGATCATCTTTGTGCATTTTAACTTGATTTTTAATAACTTAAACATAAGGTTTATTCAGATCTGGACCAATTTCGAAATTTGCATATGAGGACTTACCGGATTTGTTATATGTTGTTTCCGGCCTCATTTAAACTTGCTTTGATGTGTTGCTCTTGTATGCATCATCTCTTACCATGAGTAGCATCATATAGCCTTTGTCATGCATCATGCTCGGTTGAGCATCTTGTCATGTTTATGTGTTGTGTGTTTACCATGTGGTTTGCTCCTTTCCGGTTGTGCTTCTTCTCGATAGTTCTTATTTTGTTGCGATCGTGAGGATTCGTTCGTCTAAGCTTGGTTCATCTTCGCCCATTCGTCTTCTTCATGGACTCGTTCTTCTTCCTTGCGGGATTTCAGGCCTCACTACTATCATTGCTATGCTAGTTGCTTTGTTCTATCGCTATGCTGCGTTACCTATCACTTGTTTATCAAGCCTCCCAAATTGCCATGTCGTCCTCTAACCTTTTCCACTCTTCCTAGCAAACTGTTGCTTGGCTATGTTACCGCTTTGCTCAGCCCCTCTTATAGCCTTGTTAGTTGCAGGTGAAGTCCAAGATTGCTCCATGATGGACAGGATTATGTTGGGATATCACAATATCTCTTTTTTATTTAATGCATCTATATACTTGGTAAAGGGTGGAAGGCTCGGACCTATGCCTGGTGTTTTGTTCCACTCTTGCCGCCTTAGTTTCCGTCATACCGGTGTTATGTTCCTTGATTTTGCGTTCCTTACGCGGCCGGGTGTATGGGGACCCCTTGACAGTTCGCTTTGAATAAAACTCCTCCAGCAAGGCCCAACTTTGGTTTTACATTTTCCTAACAACCTATAACTTCCCCTTGGGGTTGCAAATCCGAGGGTCATCTTTATTTTAAACCCCCGGGTCAGTGCTCCTCTGAGTGTTGGTCCAAACTAGAGCCCTTTGCGGCGCCCCCTCAGGGAAACTTGAGGTCTGGTTTTAGGTTTACGGATTGCTCATCCGTTGTGCCCTAAGAACGAGATATGTGCAGCTCCTATCAGAATTTGTCGGCACAGTCGAGTGGTCATGCTGGTCTTGTTTTACCATTGTCGAAATGTCTTGTAACCGGGATTCCGAGACTGATCGGGTCTTCCCGGGAGAAGGAATATCCTTCGTTGATTGTGAGAGCTTATAATGGGCTAAGTTGGGACACCCCTGCAGGTTATAAACTTTCGAAAGCCATGCCCGCAGTTATGTGACAGATGGGAATTTGTTAATGTCCGGTTGTAGAGAACTTGACACCAGATTCAAATTAAAATGCATCAACCGCGTGTGTAGCCGTGATGGTCTCTTCTCGGCGAAGTCCGGGAGGTGAACATGATTTGGGTTATGTATGAACGTAAGTAGTTTCAGGATCACTTCTTGATCACTTCTAGCTTCTCGACCGTTGCATTTCTTCTCTTCTCGCTCTTATTTGCGTATGTTAGCCACCATATATGCTTAGTCGCTGCTGCAACCTCACCACTTATCCTTTCCTTACCCATTAAGCTTTGCTAGTCTTGATACCCATGGTAATGGGATTGCTGAGTCCTCCTGGCTCACAGATTACTACAACAACAGTTGCTGGTAAAGGTTATGCGATGATCATGACGCGAGAGCGATGTTATTGTTTGGAGTTCTTCTTCTTCTTCTTCTTCGATCAGGAGATAGGTTCCAGGTCGGCATCCTGGGCTAGCAGGGTGGATGTCGTTGGAATTTCTGTTTGTGTTTCATCTGTAGTCGGATGTGGCTCTTATGTATGATGATGTTGTATTCGTGTGACATTGTATGCCTCTTGTATGTATCCACAATTATTATGTAATGGTACGATGTAATGATATCCACCTTGCAAAAGCGTCTCCAATATGCGCTTCTATCCTTGGTGGGACCTTCGAGTTCCTTTAGGATAGGGTCGCATATTGGACGTGACACTTTCATCAGGACGGACCAACTGGGGTACTTGGTCCGCGTGAGGAGAGGGAAGGAGGCACTGGACATGCTCACGTCTCGCACGGAGCGTGGCGCACCCAGCTCACCTCCCGCCCTGCCTCGCAGCGCGAGCGCGTCCGTCGCACGGGTCTCCTCAGCCGAGCTCTGCTCGGCGGTTTTGGAACCGTCGTCGGTGACACCTCTTTTCGGCATATGCTTCGGCATAACCTGAGTCTCTGATACCAATTGTTAGCCCAAAATTATGGACTAGCTAGTTTCCCGAGGATCAACCAGGGAAAGGATACACGGCCTATACTACAGCCAGTGCAAGCTAGCTATACTAGCAGAGGAGGACGTGAACTCAAGGCTTCACACACACACTGACGCACTAGTAAGAGTGGAGCTCACTTCTACTGCTTGTACTGAAGCTAAAAATGACTTGAGTTGATTTACATATGAGGGACTAGGGGTCCTTTTATAGGACTTGGAAGGGCACTTGCGAGACAAGCACGACGTAAGTGCACAACACCTTCCTATCTAAACTAGAAAACTACCACGTAGTTGCATGTACATCTCCAGTCTACTTCTAGTCAACTTCCTTGCAACTACTAGGAAATTACTTAGTCCTTGCACGCCAAAGAAGCTATTGCTGTTGCTGCCGCATGCATGCAACCGAAAGACCGAGGTTGACTCAACAGTAGGGGTGGAAACTGGTAGCGGATAATCCGAAATATCCGATATTCGTATTCGAGAAAATGCCTATTCGTATGCAAAACATCCGCATCCGAACCAAAATGGAAATGGAAATTATCCGTATCCGAATTTATTAAACAAATAAAAAATAAAATATGGTAGGAGATTTTAACACAAATATGGATATGAAAGTGGATATATCCATATCCGAATAAGATTATGAGAGGTAATTTTCAAAATTTTGAACCCGATATTCCAATTATCCAACATAAAAGCTAAATAAGTGGTCAAATTTTACTCTTTATATGATTAAACTTATAAATTATTATGCATTACAACAGTATTTATTCATAAACCTATTTATCATTGACTTATTGTATGTCACAAGTTGATTATTTCAGGTCACACAGCTATCGACTAATATACTTAAGCAATATGTTGATATTATTCGTATCCGTTCCGAATCAAGAAAATAACCGATACGTATCCGTTTTCGAATAATATCCGAGCCGCATCTGTATACAATAACATCCGTATTCGGATTCGTATTCGTTTTGAAAATATGGAAATGGAAGTGGTAAGAGCACTATCCGATCCGCATCCGATCCGCTTGCACCCCTACTCAACAGAGATTAATTAGAGTTGAGATGCCCATATTCGTCCATGTGTATAGGATTATCCTATTAGTATAGTATATCAGTACTAGTATACGCTAGCGGGAAATAAAGGAAGGATCGAATTAACCTTGGCATCCGTTGGTGATGTAGGCATTGCCCTGGTAACCTTGCTTACAGGAGCACAAGTAGCCGCCTCTGTCACCTCTTGTGCAGCGCGTGTGGTTGCTCTTGCAGATTCTACGTGCCGCGTCCTTAGGACACTCCTTCGACCTCTGCAGCTGACCTGTGTCGTCGGCATCGCCATCGATGACCTCCCAGTTGAGCCAAAGGGGAACTTCCATGTCCGCGGCGGCTTGCGGGTCCGACGACAGTTGTTTAGAGGCGCTCCATGTCGTGATCCAGCCTTTCTTGGCGACGAAGACGCGTGCAGGCCACCGCTGGCCGTCGCTGCGGTTCCGCCCAAAGCACTCGATCTCCACGTCGTAGGACGTGATGGGGACGAGCTTTCCTCCGGCGGCCACCTCGCGGTTGACGACGATGGGCGCCTGGCAGCAGCCCATGCCGGAGCAGAGCATGCTGCTCTTACCAGACTTCATGTAGGATGTGCGCCCGTCGTGGCAGAAGGAGGAGCAGCTGCTCATTGTGAGGTTGCCGCTCCTCAGCGTGGCCCGCACGTTGCAGCCCACGAGGACGAGCTGGTTCCCGGCCGGCGGCAGCGCGTACGGCCCACCATCGCCGAGGCCACCGCCGAGCCTGCCTTGCCCGTTGCCGTCGGTCGGGATGTTGCCGGCGTAGACGACGGCTAGCGTGGCATCGCTGGGGTAGCCGATGTCTTCGGCGACCTGGAGGGTGCCGTCGCCGAGGAGGAGCCGCGGTGGGTCGCTTAACCAATCGCAAGTGAGGTTAAACCCCGGCAGGTAGCAGTAGGACGGGCCCATGCCGAACGGATACGGCACGACCATGTCGCCGCACCTGGTCTCGCAGCCCGGCATCCCTATCACCGGCACCGGTGCAGCTGCTGCTCCGGCACACGGCGGTAGCAGCAGCAGCAGCAGCGCCGCTGCCGCCGAGAATACGATGGTCGTGTGGTGTGCCATCGGTTGAAAGCACCATTAGCCAGCTAGCGTCTGTTTGAGTGGTGCAGACGGGCTTCTGCATCCCTCCACATTAATAGCTGAGAGCCATATATCCATATTATTTGATTGGTTGGAAATGGGAATGAGTCCAGATATTTTGGGAATATATTTTTATTTTTAAAAACAAACTACTCCACTTTACTGGAGGCAGAGCTATCCAAATTATTTGAATGGATGGAAATGAGACCAAGTCAATATATTTTGGGAGTATATGTTTATACTTCTTGAAAAGGTTACAAGTAAACGTCGTCGTCATTTTGACGAAGAGTATAGCAGCGAAAACGAGATATATTGGTATTGCCTTTTGCGCCTCCCCAGTGCAAAAATCTCACTCCTAATTATGGGGAAGACTTGGACTTTGCAGGTGTCTCCGTGATCCACACGGAGTTTTGACGAATGAGAAGAAGTGGTCTAAAGGTCTCGACCGTGATTCCAACCTCTCTTTCGCATGCTAGGCCAGATAAAACAATGTTGAGTAAATCGTGCTCCTGAATCCCAGACAAGAGTAGAATATTTTTCAACTTGTCTGATTGTAAACAATATGTAGTACACACTTTGAATGATAACTAACTGTCCCCAGTTGTCAACATTCCAGCATTCAGCTAGCGAGGCAAGGGCTGCTCTAGTACCCGTCCCAACACTGGCGCTTGTATCCGTTGCAGTAGTTGCTAGGGACATGGTGGCAGGAGCCGAGGCTGCTCCCGGAGCACTCCTTGTCGCGTCCTTAGAGCATCTAGACCCGGACTTTACAAATCTGGTCTCTTAAACGACCGGGGACATAACCGGCGCATCCGCGGACAGTTCCGGTCACGTCTTAAATTAGTCACTCCGCATCTGAATCTTTCATATTTTAATCCCTAAATCCGTAAAGAAATCATATGTCCTAGATACTACATACTACCCTAACTAGTCTTCGTCGTCGGAGATGACCACGACGATGGTGCCGGGCATTGGTGGACGGACGCGTAGGAGGGTCTCGGCACATCCTCCTCCTGCTCGACCTCTTCCATGTAGGCGAGAATCTCCGCAACCGACTCCGAGCGGAGGGAATCGATGATGGCCTGCTGCTCCAGCTGCAGATCCGCGTCGCCAGCATCCCCCACATCCTCCTCCTCCTCCAGCTCATCCTCCTACTCTTCCTCAACCTCCTCGTCCTCCTCCGGATCCACTGCATCCAGAGAGAGCCCCATGGAGATCCGTGCTTCGCGCCTTGCCCAGATCTGCTCAAGGAGCTCCAGCAGGCGCTCCGGCGTTAGAAATGGGTAGCTCCTCACCCGGTAGTGTGGGAGCATGGCTACTAGGCCGACGGGGACTAGAAAGTGGCGGCGACAACGGACAGGTGGAGGAAAATGCGGATGGTAGGGTTTCGGTGCCGGCGGTGAAGTTAAATAGCCGGGATAGGCACTACGCGGCCCGCCGGAGCGGCGGCATCGGTCCGACGGAGGAGACGAGTTTCGGACCGTCGGGTTTCCGGGCGATTCCGCATGGGACCCCGCCGCCAGTCCTGGCGGGCGCGCCTGAGCGCCCCATATCCGCCCCATATTTAGACTGGATATGAGGGGTCCTGGTCAGCCCTGGCGTTTAAGAGCCATTTGAGGTGCCCATCTGGGTTAGATTTTAGTTTTTTTAGACAACCTCGCGAAACTCTTTATTAACCTGTCATCACTGTTACAGGGACGAAAGAAAGATTCCCGGGATTCCCTAACCAAACATGGCGGCCACCACCGAGAGTAAGAACATGTTTCGCTAAGTTGTGAGCTTCATAATTCGAGCTCCTAAACTCATGGCTAAATTTACAGAAATCAAAAGACAAAGAGTGGTCTACTAATTCATGAACTATTGCTCCATAACTTGCTGCATTTTCCTTCCATATTTCCTTGACCCCCCCCCCCCCCTTGCAGTCCGATGCGATATGGATCCTCCGAAGATAAAGGTCGTCCGGGAGAGCTAAAGCCTCCCTTATCGCAAGCGCCTCGAGGGTTTGTGGATCAGCTATATGTCTGAAAAAAAGGCAGGATGCTCCCAAGAAAACCCCATTCTGATGCCTGCATATGGCGCCCATCGCGCCGTAGCCCCGTCGAGAGACAGCGGCATCCACGTTCACCTTTGCAGCAGCCTCGTCTGGCCTGATCCATCGAGCAGACCTAGTAGCTGCAACAACACTTGGTATCTGATGCATGGGTTTCAAAACATAAAGATCGCCCAAATAGCTATTGATGAAACCATTAGTGGAAATCGGAGACTGAAAAATATCCTCATGGATAGCCTTTCTCCGCACTCCCCAGATTGCCCAAAGTGTCACTATGAGCCTTCCAAATAAATCTGTAGGCATCACTTTATGTCTGGCAAAGAGCCAGTCCTTGGCCCTATCCTCTTTTCGCTCACTCATAGCCTGCACGAGATCATCAAGGGCCAGTGCCCACACACCGCCCGCCATTATGCATTTCAATAAAGCATTCTTTCCAAGTGTCCCTCGCCCCACACAGCATACAAGTGTCAATCGTTGCCATATTACGATGCTTTAGAACCTCCCCACAGGGCATGGAATGCCTAGCAGGGCGCCATACAAACATTCTTAATTTGGACGGAACCTTGAATGTGCCATATCATACTCCACATATTGCTCTCATTCTGTCCAAACGAGGTACCCTCCTCTTCGTGTATCCAGTCTGGGTCAGATTTTAGTGAGCAGTCACTGACCGGGTGGGCTGCCCGGGCGTTTGAGGCCGGTTTGGGGAGCCCGGCTGTAGATGCTCTTAGGGTCAGCCGGACATCGCCCCTCCCAGCTGTACCATTGTATTTCGCCGTGACACATCAATTTTATGTGTAGGCATGGACTTTTCCGCCGATGCTATACATCACTTACTGCAAGACAAAACTCGCGCTTGCCTACAAAGATTATTGAAAGTGGGCCGACCCAATAACTAGCACCTTTCGGTTGTTAAGCTTATGAGGACTGATCTGTGGAACCTTCTACCCCATTTGGCTAGTTTTGGGAAGGTTCTAAGCGGTTTAATCTCTTTTTTTCATGTTTTTCTATTGGTTTTCATCGGTGTATTTTTCGGGGTTTTTTTGGTTTTTCTGTACATTTTATTTTATTATTTCCTTTTTCTATTTTTTCCTTTTCGTATTACATGTTGAATTTTATTAACAAATGTTGATTTTTTATACAAATCAA
The DNA here is from genome assembly GCF_018294505.1 of Triticum aestivum. Classification (NCBI taxonomy): domain Eukaryota; kingdom Viridiplantae; phylum Streptophyta; class Magnoliopsida; order Poales; family Poaceae; genus Triticum; species Triticum aestivum. Next base: position 549,018,508 of record NC_057807.1, read on the forward strand.
ACATTTTAAATAGAATATATATATTTTTATACATGTTGAACATTTATCAACATTTTAAATAGAATTTATATCAACATTTTTCAAATACTTGTTAACATTTTAATAGTTATTCAACATTTTTTCAAAAACTTGGTCAACGCTTTCAAATACTTATTTAACAATATTAAAATACCCATTAAACATTTTAATACCTATTCAACAATTTTCAAATACTGGTTCAATATTTTTAATACTTATTTAATATTTTAAAATACTTGTTCAACATTTTTTCAAATTCTTGTTCAACATTTTAAATACTTGTTCAACATTTTTCATATACTTGTTCAACATGTTTTAATACCTGTTCAACATTTTTCAGCCACTTGGTCAACATTTTTAATACTTATTCAACATTTTTTCAAATACTTGTTCAACATTTTTCAATATTTTTCAATATTCTTTAATGCTTCTTCAATTTTTTTTCAAAAGTGTTTTTGAAGAATGTTTTTGTAATATATATACATTTATATTTATATAATGAGAAAGGTTGAACACGAATAATTTAAAGTATAAATAAAAGTACAAAATAATAAAAAATGTGAACAGAAAACAGAAAAAAGATATAGGCAGGGACTCCCACACGAGAGTTTTCAAAGCACAAAAACATATCCCTATGTCTGTTTTCAAAGCACAAAGAGTTCTTGACGAGATTCGTTGGCGTTACTACGAGGAAACTGTTATGATACTGAACCTCATGCCCTATCGAGCATCTTATCCCATCTTAAAGTTGGTTTATTCGGCAGCCGCAAATGCTACTCATTATAAGGATTTCGACAAAGCGAATTTATTTATTACTAAAGCCGAAGTCAGTAGGAGTACTATTATGAAGAAATTCAGATCTTGAGCTCGAGGACGTAGTTTCCCCATAAAAAAAGCATGTGTCATATAACAATTGTACTAAATATAGTAAAGAAATCTAAATAACCTTTAGATCCATCTAAGATTTCGATTCCCAGTAAAAAAAATATAGAATAGAAAAATATGGGACAAAAAATAAATCCACTTGGTTTTAGACTTGGTACAACCCAAAAACACCATCCCTCCTCTCGTGTAACGCGAGGAATAGGGGCCTCTATTTATCGCGTTAAGTGATTCCCTAGGATCTCTCGGTTGGACGTAAACAGTATCAGGCCAGCCTAGTTAGCGCTCACAGACTTCAAATATCTGTCAGGAAAAATGGCGAACCCAGGGATCAAACCATGGCCTCTAGCGCAATTATCGGCGCAGCTATCCACTCCACACACTTTGAGTTACTGCTCAGTAGTAGGATCGCGGTCTAGTAGAGGCGAGCGGAGCCGGTCTTCTCTGGTTTTTCTTTGTTTTTTCATTTTCTTTTGTTTCATTTTTTCTGCTCCGATTTTTTTCATTCTTTTCTTCTTTTTCTTCTCCGATTTGCTTCATCTTTTTGTTTTTTCCTTGTTTCTTCTGTTTTGCATTCATTCTTATATACACGATCAATATTGTTTTCAAATACATGTTCAATATTTTTCAAATACTTGCTCAACATTTTTCAAGTACTTGTTCAACAAATATTATATACACGATGAACATTTTTTCCAAATGCTTGTTCAACATTTTGAAAATACTTGTTCACCATTTTTTATGTACATGATCCATATTTTTTCAAATACTTGTTCACCATTTTTCAAATACTTTTTCAACATGTTTTTTAATAGTCATTCAACATTTTTTCAAATACTTTTTCATCATTTTAATACCTTTTCCACATTCTTCAAATATGTGCTCCACATTTTTCAAATACTCGTTCAATATTTTTTAATACATGTTCAACATTTTCCAAATACTCGTTCAACTATTATTTTCCAATGTGCTTTTTGAAGAGTGTTTTTGAATTATAAACAAAACTACAAAATAAAGCAAAAAAGAGAAGGAGGAGAAGGAAGCGTGTGTTGCTAATTAGTACACACGCAAAACGTGCGTGCTTCTAGTTGTATATTCACATTTAATCATTTATTCACAATTATGTGATGTTGTGTGCCAATTTCATGCTATAGAAGTTTTTTAGTGTACATTTTAGTTGTATTTTAGTGAAATTGCATGAAAAATCCAAACATTTGAGTGGGATGATTCAAACACATCAAAAAAATTGCAATGGTTTTTGGATTTTTTTTAAATGTACACGTTGTATGAAACTACTGAAATTATGCATGGTGTCATCATGTGATCACTACAATATGTGGTTAAAAATTTAATGTGTTACACATAAGTTAGGACATATGTTGCTTAAAAAACGATCGATATCCAGGGGGAGATTCGTAGTTTCTAGGAGGGAGGGGGATTGTCTTTGAGAGAAACATGGTAGTGTTGTTATTTTTGTGACCTAAAAAGTTTGTATACATGTAATATACATAATTTAAAGTTGCATCTCCAATTTAAACTTTAAAGTTGCTATTTTGAATAGTTTAATATAATTATTCTCTTAGCAGCGATTATGTTGTATTGGACACTGCAAGCATGCACACTAAGCAGCATGCACATCGCTAAGGCGCTACTGGTGGAATTTTACCTTTTACAATTTTGAACAAACATGGGATCATGTGTTCTTATTTTTAAATGAACATTTGGGTGTTTTTTATGAAAGTACTATATCAAAAATCAAACACATCAACTCTTTGAATTTTGTTTAATTTCTTTAAAATATATATCTTTGGTGTTAGCAACGGACGACTATGGTTGGATGCTGCTACTTCTCAATCTAGCAGCGTGCGACGGGCGCTCACTCGTGGCTAATGATAATTTAGCATTTTAGGACTTTAAGCACAATTTCACAATCTTCTAAATGATATCTGATTGAAATTTTGCATGGTGTCATCATATGATCATTTGAATATGTAATAAAAATTTCTATGTATTACACAATAGTTATGAGATATGTTGATTTCAAACCAAAGGGGTCGATATCCATAGGAGATTTGTAGGTTCAAAGGATGGAAGTGTCTGGTTGGATAGAGACATGATAGTGTTGTAATTTTTTGACCTAAAAACTGTGTATACATGTAATATACACAATTCAAAGTTGCATCTTCAATTTTGGGCTTTATGTGAGGTGGATTTGCTATTCAGAACAATTTAATATAATTATATTTTTAGCACTATTTACCAACGCCGTTAGTATGCATACTCCAGCATGCCGCAGGCTGCTGCGCGCTGCTAGTGGACTTTTATGTTTTGCTATTTTGAACACAAATATGGGTCTTGTGTTCCAATTTATCTTAATGAAATTTAGGTGTTTTTCATAAAAGTAATATAAAAATCAAACACCCCAACTCTTTGAATTTTTTTTTTGAATTTTGAAATATTTAAATTAATCATTGGCCATTAGCAGCATCCATACTTTCCTAAACGTGTCTTGTGTACTTTTAGCATTTCATGCTTTCAAACATAATTTTGGTGTCTTGTGTTTCAATTCTTTTTTAATGTACATTTAGGTGTCTTTAATGAAATTAAGTGAAAAACTCAAACGAACCAACTCATTGAATTTAATTTGACATTTTAGTATTTAAGTACAATTGTGGGATCTTTTTTCTTTCAAATTCTTTTAGCAGCGCGCCATAGGCCGTGAACGCGGAGTATGACCTACCGGCGTTCCACTCCTCGACCGGACACTGCTAAGATTTTCTCTATATAGGTCGTGCGCCGCCTAACACTGCACCCCATACCACATACTCCCTCCATTCCAAAATTCTTGTCTTAGATTAGTCTAGATACAGATGTATCTAATATTAAAACATAATTTGATACATCTGTATTTAGACAAATCTAAAATAAAAAATTTGGGACGGAGGGAGTATCATCCTGGCCGGCTAGTGTTCCCCAGACCGTCAAGTGGAGCGCGAGCTCTCTCGCGGTGACCAGCCGGTAGAGCGCGAGCTGTCTCGCAGTGGCTGGAGCACTTTCCCTACCGGCCGGCGGAGTGCAGCAGTTGTCTCTGGGTGTGACTCCAGTGGAGAGGCCCCGCCCGCCCTAGCCATGGCCAGGGGTCCTCCATTGGGGTCATAGTCGGAGGTCGGTAGCCTGAACGTGAAGTAACGGCTCGTCGGTGTCCATCCGTTCCGCAGCACATTATTATTCAATATGGGAACATGTCAAAAACATACAGTTCATGTACGCACCACTAATATGTACACTCACTAGTGAAGGTCGCAACATATACACGCAGCAAGTAGTTTGAACAGACAGAGGCGGGTCATCCAATGTGGGATGCAAGTGGTTTTCGTGGCCTTCAATCCTAGCCGCAGGCGGGTCAGCCAATGTTGGATGCAAGTGGTTTTCGTGGCGTTCAATCCTAGCTGCACGCTGCTAGTTCTTAGTTACACTACTAGAGGTGCTCCGTTTTCTCAAGCACTGCTCGTAGTTCGTGGCAGAAAAACTCCCTTGGTGTGCCTCACTAGCGGCATGCAAGTTCCCACGAGGCCGCTAGTAGTATTACGGCAGTAGCGCCCACGTTCAGACCAAACGCTGCTGGTAGTTGGCCAAGTTAGCGTCGTCGTGAACATTTTAGCTAAACGCTGTTAGTACCATGTAAGGGCATCTCCAGCCGCGCCCCAGGAAGGTCTCCCCAGGCTTTTTTTTCGCGCCGGCGCCGAAAAAACGGCCCAGTCGCGTCCACAGGAGCCCGATTTTCGCCGGCTTGTGCCGAAAACAGCGCCGGCGGACCCAGCCCGAACCCGGCGCGCTGGGGGGCGCCCGGGGGCGCCGGGCGAACTGTTTTGGCGCGAAAAAGCCGCGGGCCCGCCGCGTCAGCGACGCGGCTCTCTTCTCGGCCCTTCGTCATCCTCATCGCCTCGTTTCCCGCGGCGAATCAATGCCAAATCTGCCGCGCGCTGCTGCGCCGGTCAGCCTGCACCATTGATGCCTCACGGGCGGCGCAGTGAAGACCGGACGAGGCCGAGTACCCGGTCCCGCCGGACATGCGGGTGCCCGGGGCGTGGAGGATCAGCGCGGGCGGCGTGCCGGTGCCCCCGGTACCCACCGGCGCGGCGCGGCGTGCGGAGATCGCACGCATCCGCTCGAACCTGCCGCGTGCAGCGAGGGAGGGGCCACGGTACGTCCCCAGCAGCCCTCTCTGGGAACCTTACTTCCGCCGCCGTCACGCCCAGCAGCTCGAGGCCACCAACAGCGTCGTGCCCTCCGGCAGGCTCAACGCCGCCGGCCGGCGTCGGTGGTGGGGCGTGCCCGGACGCACGTTGGAGGCCGTCCTCGAGTACATCGGGGGCGGCAACACGCCGCGCCTCGAGTACCCCGATCCCCCTTCCTTCTCACGCCGCCGGGGAAGCTCCTGGACCCCGAGGCGCATGGAGACCGGGGGGGTCCTCCTCCTCGTCCGGCGGCTCGCCCTGCCTCCGTCCCGTCAAGCCAGAGCCCCAGGACACGCCGGCCAGCGCGCGCACCCGCAGCTCCGGCGTCCGCATTGGCGCCAACGCCTCTCCACCCACCGGCCGCTTCATTCTTGTCGAGCCCAAGCCGGAGCCCGGCCTCCCCACGGAGTAGGAGGAGATAGCCGGGCGCGGCTTCTCCGCTGAGGACGCCATGCCGTGGGCGCGGGACGACTACCTCCGCGACGAGATGGTCCGGCAGCGCCGGGCCCTGAAGGAGATCGCCGCCCGCAAGCGTGGGCGCCAGGACGAGCACAACGTCGTGGTCCTCGACAACAACGACGACGATGACGACGCCCCCGGACCGTCCAACCCGCCGCGCCAACCGGGGGAGGGATACAGCAGGGACGACGGAGGCGGAGGTGGGGGTGGCGACGATGACGACGACGATGACGACGACGGCGGTGACTACACGCGGTTCTACAGCCTCATCGGCATGTAGAACCAACGTGGGCGGGCGGCGAGGTGGGCGGCGAGGGAGACGGCGGGGGTAGCCCGCGGTAGTTTTTTTCTTTTTTTTGTAAAATATGTTTAAATTTGAACGAACTCACCGATGTTTGCGTTAAATTTGAGTCGTTTTTGTGCCTTATTTGACTTTTTTGACTAACCGTGGGCGCCGCGACTGGGGGGCATCACGCCCCCAGTGCGCGATTTAGCGCCGGTGCTCCCCCAGGGGGCGATTTGTTGCCCCTCCTGGGGGGCCAACGGCGGAAGATGCCCTAAGACAATACGTGTTAGGGGAACCGGCACAGCCCTCTAGGGGAGACCAATCACATATATATAATGAGGTGGTATACAGCGTTACAATATACACGTGTAAATACAGAAGATATACAGTCTAACACCCTCCCTCAATCTTAGCCACTTCCTAAAAAATCTAGAAGGGTAAGATTGCGCCTGCAGTCCCCAAACTGTGGTAAAGGCAATGGCTTGGTGAAGATGTCTGCAAGTTAATCATTGGAAGAGATGAACTTGATCTATAGTTGCTTCTGAGAGACACGTTCACGCACAAAGTGATAGTCAACTTCAATGTGTTTCGTTCGGGAATGGGATACAGGATTTGCAGAGAGGTATGTAGTACCGATGTTATCACACCAAAGGACAGGAGACTGTGGTTGGGATATACCCAATTCCCGAAGCAAAGACTGTACCTAGATAATCTCCGAAGTGGCATTGGCCGCAGCTTTATACTCAACTTCAGTACTGCTACGTGAGACAATCGCCTGTTTCCGAGCACTCCAGGCGATCAGATTAGAGCCAAAGAACACATCATAACCCCTCATAGATCGCCTGTCATTCGGATTGCCAGCCCAATCTGCATCAGAATATGCTGAGAGACATCATGAGCCACGGTGAATCGAATGTAGCGCAAGATACGCTTAACAGCAGACCAATGAGTATCATGGGGTGACTGCAGATACTGGCATACTCGGTTCACAACAAAGGAGATGTCTAGTCGTGTGATCGTCAAGTACTGAAGACCACCAAAAATACTCATGTACTCCGTCGCATCAGCAGAAGACAGGAGCGCACCATCAACAGCAGTGAGCTTGTCAGTGGTAGACATGGGTGTAGTCGTCAGTTTGCACTTAAGCATCCCAGCCCGCTGCAACAAATCCAAGGAGTACTTCTTTTGCGTCATAACAAGACCATCAGCCCGAGAAGTAACCTCCACACACCAAGGAAGTAGTGAAGCATCCCAAGGTCCTTGATCGCAAAATTAGCACCAAGCAAGCGAACAAGAGCAGTAGCAGCCGACTGAGAGGAGTTGACCAAAATAATATCATCCACATAGACCAACAAGTACATAGTAACCTCTTGTCTCTGTAGAAGAAATAGTGAGGAGTTGGCAGTTGATGATGCAAAACCATGAGCACGAAGGGCCATTGCAAGACGAGCATGCCAAACACGTGGAGCTTGCTTCAGACCATAAAGTGCCTTGGACAGACGATAGAGATGATCAGGATGATCCGGATCAGAAAAACCCGGAGGCTGGCGCATATAGACCTCCTCTTCCAACACACCATGGAGGAAGGCATTTTGAACATCAAGCTGACGAAGAAACCAACCTCGAGTAACGGCAAGAGAGAGAAGCCTGATGGTAGTAGGCTTGACCACTAGACTGAAGGTGTCTTCATAGTCAAGACCAAAACGCTATCAAAAACCACGAGAAACAAGACGAGCTTTGTAGCGCTCGATGGACCCATCAGAATGCCTCTTCACTTTGAAAACACATTTAGAATCAATGACATTAACCCGCGACGGTGGAGGAACAAGAGTCCATGTCTGATTGCAAATGAGAGCTTGATACTCCTGCTCCATGGCCTCTCTCCAATGAGGAATGCGCATAGCAGCTTGATACGTGTGCGGCTCAGAGGAGGGATCTGCAAGGGCAGCAGTCATGCAGGCAGCTAACCATGCAACTGTACCATCGGTATGTTGCTAAGGCTGAAAGATGCCACTCCAGTTGCGCGTATGTGGACCAAGAGCAGCAGCCGGAGCCGTCGAAGTTTTGGATGACAACGGAGAGGTGCCAGACGAGCCCGCAGTAGGAGCCGGACTGGGCGAAGGCGACGAAGGTGACCCAGTCGGCTGCGGCGACATAGGAGTGCCAGGGGACTTGGAGCCAGGAGACCCGGAGCCAGGCGACGGGCCGGGAGAGGCTGACCCCGGAGACAGCGGCCCGGCCACTAGAGGCGAGGCAAGGGCGGGTGAAGCCGGCCTGGGCGCTGTAGGCGTGACCGGTGTGACAGGTCGGGCGGGCGATGAAGCCTGGGCGGGTGACGAAACCGGCCCAGAGGACAGAGGCGATGAAGCGGGCAGCAGCACCGGATCACCAAGTGGTCGTGCATGGGCACGAGGCCCGAGGCCATGCAGCGGCGCCATGCGATCGACGTGCACACTGGGTGGTGGCGACGATGAAGGCAAGGGCGACAACGAAGGTGATGGAGCCTCTAAAACCTCCAAGCGAGCCCCACGTCGAGTGCCTGCACCATGGTTAGGCTACAATATAGGATAATATGCAACATCGTCAAATTGGTCAGAGGCAATAGAGGATGAATGCATGGATGGTGGTTGAAAAACATGCTCATCAAACACGACATCCCGAGATATATAAACACGATTAGTGGGAACATGAAGACATTTATATCCTTTATGAAGAGAACTGTAACCAAGAAAAACACACTTCTTGGAGTGAAACTCAAGCTTGCTCTTGTTATATGGACGGAGATGCGGCCAGCAAGCGCACCCAAAAACCTTGAAGAAAGTGTAATCGGGTTGTTCATTAAGGAGAACTTCAATGGGAGTCTTGATGTTCAAAACACGAGTGGGAGTATGGTTGATGAGAAAACATGCAGTGGTGAAAGCATCACTCCAAAACCCAAACGGAATAGATGCATGGGCCAAAAGAGTAAGACCAGCTTCAACAATGTGACGATGCTTAATTATGTTCTACTGAACCATTCTGCTGATGTGTATGCGGACATGCTAAACGGTGAGCGATCCCAAGTGACTGAAAGAAGGAGTTGAGGTTGCGATACTCGCCGCCCCAGTCCGACTGGACATGAACAATTTTGTGTCTGAGAAGGCGTTCAACATGTTTTTGAAACTGAACAAAAATGTCGAACACATCAGATTTACGTTTAATAAGATAAAGCCAGGTAAAGCAACTATAAGTATCAACGAAACTGATATAATAACTGTGACCACTGACAGAAGTCTGAGCAGGACCCCATACATCTGAAAACACAAGTTCTAGAGGATGTTTCACCTCACGACTGGACTCTGAAAAAGAAAGTTGATGACTCTTCCCCTGCTGACAAGCATCACACACTGCTACATCTTTATTACTAGACACACTAGGAAGCTCATGCCGACGCAAAACATGACGGACAATAGGTGTGGCCGGTGACCAAGACGAGCATGCCACTGTGACGGAGATACCCGAACTCCACTAAAAACGCGAGCGACGCCAGGATGCTCCAGACGGTAGAGGCCCTGGCACAGCCGCCCACTAAGAAGAATGTCCCTCGTGTCCCGATCCTTAATAAAAAGATCAAAAGGATGAAATTCACAAAGCACATTATTATCACGTGTGAGTTTAGGAACTGAAAGAAGATTACGTGTCACAGATGAAACTCTAAGAATATTGCGAAGCTGAAGACTCCTATTGGCATGTCTAGTGAGAAGAGATGCTTGACCAATATGAGAGATGTGCATACCTGCTCCATTGACGGTGTGGATCTTGTCGGAGCCATGATAGGGTTCACAAGTGTGAAGCTTCCCCATCTCATTCGTCAGGTGCTCCGTCGCTCTAGAGTACATGTAACAGTGTGGATCGATGGAGTAGGACTGAGTGTGTCCCTGTTGCTTCCGCGGCGCCGGATGATCAGCCATGGCAACCTAACGGGCAAAGTTGCGTGTGTCCTTGCCGTCATTGCCAAGACCAAGAAAACTCTGCTGAAAGCATTTGTGACACTTGGAGGCCCAGTGCCCCTCAATGCCACACAACTGACAGACGTGTCGACCACCGGCCCCTGGTAGGGTTGCGGACGTGGGAGGAGCCGAAGAGGACGAAGACGAAGTAGTGGTGGCCCCTTGGACGAGTTGCGGCCACCCTTACTGACGGCGTTCGCAGAGAGGGAGCCGTGACTGGCCTTGGAGCAGCGCGCCGCGACACGCTGCATGGTGAGGAGAAGGCGGGAGTAGACCTCATGTGCCGCCATGGGAGTCGATTTGCCCCGCTCGTTAATGATCTCGACCAAAGCATCATACTCCTCGTCGAGCCCGTTGACGATGAAGGAGTTGAACTCGAAGTCGGTGAGCGGCTGTCCAATGGAGGCCAACGTGTCAGCAAGGCCCTTGACCTTGTTGTAGAACTCTGTGGCCGTGGAATCAAGCTTCTCGCACTCGCCAAGCTGACGGCCGAGCGCGGAGACACGAGCCTGAGACTGCGCCGCAAACGAGCGCTCAAGGATGGTCCATGCCTCATGAGACGTCTTGACGAAGACAACAAGCCCAGCGACAGCCGGAGAGAGCGACCCCTGGATGGAGGAGAGGTTCGCCTGGTCCTGCCCCGTGCAAATACGGTGAGTCGGATTGTAGACTGGACCGTGCATGCTGTCCACCAGCGCGCGGGGGGGGGGGGGGGCAGGGGAGAGAGCCGTCAACGTAGCCAAGCAGGTAATGGCTCCCAAGGAGCGGAAGAACCTGCACATGCCAAAAGATGTAGTTGTCGGCCGACAGCTTGATGGTGATGAGGTGGCCGAAGTGAAAGGCGGCGGCGGTGCACCCATCGAGGAGGCTGCCTGGGGTGACGACACCATGGAGGCAGTCAAGGGAACCGTGGGGGCAGCCGGAGGTGTAGACAGCGCCGAGGCAGCCGGCGCCATGGCTGGGGCCGACGCCGCAAGGCCCGCCATCAAGGCAGGCTGGGGCGCCCCCTGGTAGAGCGGCGGGAGAGAACCCGCAGCAGGGGCGGCGGACGAAGAGGCGCCGGTGTGGACTGCGAGCTCGTGGCCGAGCGAAGACGCAGCCGATGATGTTGAGAAGAAGTAGCCGACGCTCCGTGTTCCAAGCGGAGATTGCACGGCAGACGCATCCAACGGGCGGGACAAGAGCGCCGTGAGGGAGGCCAGCAGGAACCCTGCAGAGGTGGAACCGGAGGCTGAGGTACCCACCATGGCAGCGACGCGATTGGGGAAGAGCGTGATCGGGCGGCGGCGGCGATGGCGGCGGCGGTTTTAGGGTTTAGCGGAAGCGATCGTAACCTAGCGTGATACCATGTAAGACAATACGTTTTGGGAGAACCGGCACAACCCTCTAGGGGTGGCCTATCACATATACATAATGAGGTGGTATACAACGTTACAATATACACGTCTAACATACCAAAATCCTATAAGGGGTTCCTATCAGAGCGCTGCTGGTAGTTGGCCAAGTTAGCGGCAGCGTGCCGTTCCATGTGCTTGTCCATAGACCGACCCTGTGTGTTTTGCTTGCCGGTGGATCGGTGCCATTGCCATGGTAGGGAGGGGATAGGGTTCCTCTAGTCTGTCAGTGACATGGCACCAAATTCTTTGGGATCTGATCTGATATCATCGGTCATTTTATCTCCTTTGCTATATGTTTTTTCGCCCCTCGTCCTAGAACAACTTGTTTTCTTTGTGTATGGACTAGTGGGCTACAATGAGGCTCGTCTCTAGGTGATCTTTACACACAGTGGGTTGCTTTGGCTGAGAATCTCCCAAGGTGCTCTAGAATCACTAAATATCTTTGCTCTATGGCGAGCTGCCCCAACTTCCGATGGTTCAGCATCCTTCGACCCAGGGCAAGGGGTAGGGGGCCCCTTCGGAATTGCAGAAGGTTGGTTTTGTCAATGGTGTCTACCTTTCGAAATAGATGAGGGTGTGTCCATCGTTGCTGGCAGTGTATCCTGTATCCTCTTGAAGTTTGCTCGCTGTCATTTGTATTGGCGCTTCATTCGCGTCGAGGATTCCATCAACATCGAGCTAGCCTTTCTATAGTTTATCTTTGTGTGATTGTTGTTGTGGTGCTTGTAAGCTGCTTTGGCAACACCTTCTATGTGGCATTTTCAGTTTCCTTGTTTTTCTTTCATTGGTATTGGCCGATGTAATTTCTGGCCAGTTGATGGCTTCCTTAATTCGAAACCTGGCTCTGCTTAATCCTTCTTTCTGAAAAAAAAAACCATCCTCCATTTGTCGGTGCCACGACCAATGATTCACCACTGCCAACGGCAAGAGAATCTAGCAGTGCAGGGCCGCTATGATGACATGATGCCACTAGTTCCAAATTGCAACTCCATGCATCCAGCTAGCGTGCGCACACAGAGAAAAAAGCTAGCATGCATACACCCGAAAAGAGAGAGAGAGAGAGAGAGAAGCGCATGCATACACACGGAAGCCCGATCCCGAGGTTCACAACAACATATACATTTTCCAGCTTTGTTTCAGCTACGCAAGATTCATTTCCCAGCACCCAGCATCTTAATGAAGCCACAGACCTGTGCTCGCTGCTTATTGCATGTGCAGCAGCTGAAGCAGTCTGCTAGAAGACGCCCCAAAGTCCGCATGTCCAAAGCGAATTCACTCATGAGGACGCCGAAGCTACAGACGTAGCTCTTGCCGTGTCGGTGATCCTCCCGCGTAGTGGTGCAGCTGACGCGGCCGGCATCATAAGGAAGCTGAAGACCTTTGCTCGCTCCTCATGGCATGTGCAGCTGCAGCGGTCCACTGGACAACTGTGCTTGGTGGTGGGTCTAGGTTGCTAGCTAGCCACTGGGAGCGGCTGGCTCATGCACACAACGAAGCTAGCTACTCCTTCCATTCCAAAATAATTGAAGTTCTAGAATTGTCTTAAGCTAAACTTTTTAAAGTTTGAGTTAGTGTATAGAAAAATCTCCGAAGTTCTATATATGGAAAAGGTTCCAAGTCTCCATGTGTACAAATAGTTACACTCATGTTGGCATAAGAACAACAAGATATGAGTAAACCAAAAAACTACATTCATATGCATAATTTATGCCGTATTTTTATGATCGGATATAGGCTGGGTTTGAGGGGTGCCGGTCAAACCCGGACGTATAGGGCCGGTTTGAGGGGGGTGGCTGGATCACGTTTTTCTGACTAGGCACTAATTGCTTTGGCGATTTGAGGAGTCCGGCTAGATGCTCTAGCAATACACAAGCAAGTTCCTCTTAACTGTTCTGACTTGCTAGTATATATACACGCCAATGAGAGAACATTAGGACACAGCCATTGTAGTCTTGTTGAAATCAGAAATGCATTTGAGAATAGTTTTCTCCTGTGCTCTGCTTCTAGTGACGGTAGTGTCTCCTCCTTTGGCTAATGCGTCCAGCAAAGCAGTAAGATCGACACTTCCTCTTTTAGTTTAAAGGACTTTAATTTGGTTTTTTCCTTCATACTACTTATATCAACTCGGCTTGCTCTGATATTGTTCCTGGACATCCTTTTGCATAACAAAGATACATCAGGTCTACATTGTGTATCTGGGGGAGAAACATGATGATCCCTCCATGGTCACCGCATCACACCATGACCTACTAACCTCGGTTTTGGGGAGGTATGACATAGTTGTTGAGGTTTGCATCCTAATAAGTACCATGAAACTCATGTACTTGCTCATATTTTGTTTTCTTTGAAACAGCAAGGCTGAAGCCTTGAAGTCCATAGTTTACAGTTACAAGCACGGATTCTCTGGGTTTGCAGCAATGCTCACCGAGTCTCAAGCCGAGACACTTGCAGGTAATAATCTGTTAATCTAAGAGACTAAGACGGCATCACACGACACGTTATCTTTGATGATGGGTCCAACCTAACTAAGATTGTTCCAAATACAGAATTCCCCCAAGTCATCAATGTGAATCCTAACACTTATCACCAAGTACACACAACTCGCAGCTGGGACTTCCTTGGCCTTGACTATAAGAACAACCACCAACAACAACCGAGCCTCCTTAGAAGAGCAAAGTACGGTGAGGATGTCATCATTGGGGTGATTGATACAGGTTTGCGATCTCATCCTTAATACCACCTAGCTTATATTTGCATCATAAATATACTGGCTAATCCATGTGTACTTTTGTTGAAACAGGCATATGGCCTGAATCACCAAGCTTTGAAGACAACGGATATGGATCTATACCGGAACGGTGGAGAGGCACATGCCAAACTGGCCAGTCGTTCGACAACACAAAATGCAATCGAAAGATAATCGGGGCACGGTGGTACGGCCACGGCATCAGGGCAGCAGTGCTTAAGAGAGATATCATGTCGCCTAGGGACTCAAACGGCCACGGAACACACGTAGCATCGATAATCGCGGGTAGCCAGGTGAGTGGTGTGAGCTATGGGGGTAACCTAGCCACAGGCACAACACGCGGCGGAGCGCCACGCGCGCGTCTAGGTATCTACAAGGTGTGCTGGGGGGACAAGGGCTGCCCTGACATGGCGATCCTGGCGGCTATCGATGACGCCATACACGATGGCGTGGACATCTTGTCTATCTCGTTGGGACTGGCCGGCCATGAGATCCCAGGGACGTTGCATGCTGTGCTACGAGGGATCTCCGTCGTGGTCTCCGGGGGTAATGATGGTCCTGTGCCACAAACGGTGTCGAATGCCGTTCCATGGGTCACTACGGTGGCCGCTAGCACAATTGACCGTGCTTTCCCCACTCTAATATCTCTCGGAAACAAGGAAAATCTAGTAGTACGTGCTGATCGTAGATTAATAATCTAATTTATCCTTTAACCTATCATTACTTACTCTTAATTTTTTCTTAATTACCACGCAAAGAATTCTTACTTTAATATCGAACACATTCAGGGGCAGTCTCTTTACTATAATGCATCTGTGGTCAGCAACAACTTTGAGGACCTTGTTTATGGGCGAAGGTGCGTAACTAAGTAAATAAGTATAGATAGATCGAGAGAAGTCACTTGAAACATTTGATTGAGTAAATATCCCCTCTCACTTTAAAACTCTTGTGTGTATATGTAGCTGCAACGAGGCATCACTGGCATCGAGAAACGTCACTGGTAAATTTGTGATGTGCTACGCACCGGAGGCGCCGCCTGGTGCACGCCTCCATACAGCCATTTACCATACGATGGATGCCGGTGCCAAGGGATTAATCTTCGCGCAGCATGCCAACAATGAACTCGACACTCTGGACGAGTGCGACGGCATCATGCCTTGTGTGCTCGTGGATTTCGAGATCGCGGAGAGAATCCTATCATACTGGGGCATCACAGGGTACGTACATTGGCCTGTAGATAAAGGATGAAGAAGAACACCGTCATTTGATTATTTATTATGTTTTTTCTCAAAGATTTTCTTCACCCCTGATGGCTTCTGTCATGCTAGGAAACCGGTGGTGAAGGTCTCGCCTGCCGTGACTGTTGTTGGAGATGGGGTGTCGGCGCCGAGAGTCGCCTCATTCTCGTCGAGAGGCCCGAGCCCCTTGTTCCCGGGCACACTCAAGGTATTTCATCTTTAGCTGTGTCAAATAGACTGTAGTTCGTCCTTGTGACACCGTTAGCTATCTGGCCTCCCTGATTGTTTCAGCACTAGTTAGGACTTGCATCTTTAATGCATGCTTGAACTGCAGCCTGATATATCTGCACCGGGAGTCATCATCCTGGCGGCCATGAGAGGCTCCTACCAGTTAATGTCTGGAACGTCTATGGCATGTCCTCATGTCTCTGCGGTCACCGGCCTGCTCAAGTCAGTTCACCCAGACTGGTCGCCTGCCATGCTCAAGTCTGCTATCGTCACTACCGGTATATGGGCACTCATAGACGGTCAATATTAATTAGGTCAAAAAATTAGACACATTGCATGTAGTACATGGCTAACTTGATCATTGTTTTCTGCTGATATGAGTCATTGCTGCAGCGTCGTTCGTTGATCTTTTTGGTATGCCGATCCAAGCAGAGGGTGCCCCAAGGAAGCTTGCCGACCCCTTCGACTTTGGTGGTGGCAACATTGACCCAGACAGGGCTGCTGACCCCGGATTGGTCTATGACGTGGATGCAGGAGACTATATCAAGTTCGTCAACTGCACCCAACATGGATCATGGCTAGACGACTGCGAGTTAAACCAGCGCAACCTCAACCTCCCGTCAATTGCTGTGCCAAACCTCAAGGACTATGTCACGGTCCGACGCACTGTCATGAACGTCGGGCCATTGGAAGCAACCTACCGAGTGGAGGTTGAGGCTCCAGCAGGCGTAGCAGTGTCCGTGGAACCATCTGTGATTAATTTCACCAGAGGCGCTAGCAGAAGTATAACATTCGTGGTGGCTTTCACTGCAAGGCAGAGAGTGCAAGGTGGGTACGTCTTTGGGAGCTTGATATGGAGGTCAAATGGAAGTGCACACTCAGTGAGAATTCCAGTTGCAGTACGAACTGTGATACAAGATTTTGTTGCAGATACATCATAAATCCATGTGCAGTTTAGTTGTGCATCTTCCTAAGTTCATGTATTTATCTCAGAGTCATAATCTCAGCCCCATCACCACCACCTACAAAAGATTGAACGAGTGGTATAAGGCACTCCCCTAGCTTGTTCTAAGCTCTTGGGGAGGTGGCCGTGGTATCTTTCCATTTCATATTTATTTTCTACTTGAATTAGTTATATCCTCTTTTTTTTCCTTGGCTCTATTTGTGAGCCAATACTGGACCTGAGTTCTTGTTTCCGTACTTTAATTAAATAAATAGGTTGCATGGATCACTCTGATGTAGAGGCCGGGGGCTATCCTCCTTTTCAAAAAAAAGTAGTGTGTTTTATTTTCTAAAATTTTATTTGTAAAGCGTGTTATTCCTCTCGAGAGCAATACTAGTGAAGATATGGGATAAGAGTTTTCCTTTTGTTTTTCATTGTTATATATTCTAAAATGGCAATTCCTTATTGTAAAGACTTTCTCATGGCAGGTTGTGATTTTACCATAATTAGAGGCTTTATAAGAAAAATAAATGTTATATTTACCTAAACACCCACACTTATTTATTGAACTTATGAAACTTGATACAAAAGGAGAGATATATACATGCAAAAAAACTTATTTTCATCACTTTTTTTGTAGATATTCAACACGTTATTAGTTGTGAACCATCGGTACATATTCATAAACTTGAATAAACTATTTTGGATAGACATGGAACACTACTAGATATATTGTATATAAGTGTTTCTTTTTATTAAAAAAATGACTGTATGTAAATTACTAATTTATCTCTCATGAAGCCTCTAACAACAATGTTTATTTCTTAGAGCCTTTGCTAGCAAGAACCCATGTAGGTACTTACAATGAACTTTCTACTCTAAAAATAATGAATTTTGTTGGTGCAACCAGTCTCCTTGAACCATGTCACACTACTGCATATCCAGTTAGCACTAACCGGCCAAAAGTAGTCACCACTAACGTGCTCTGGCCCATCACTGATGATTAGTTCATTGGTGACAGACTAGTTGGCCTGTCAGTGATTCCGTGAAATCACTGACCACCTGGCCAATCAGTGATGATTTTCAAGAGGCAACCCAGAAGTTCATCCCTAAGCCATAGTGGAGAGTAACTTACACTAATATCATACACATATCCCTAGACTATGTTACTATCTTCATAGTGGGTAGTAACATAAGTGTGGTGTCATGCAAAACTTAGTTTATTAGGTTATAGACTCATATTGCATTGAGACATGTGATGTTATAGTAACTAGCTAAGTTACTCAAACTATCCCTCTCCTCATTAACTCATTGCCACATAAGCAAATTTGCTGAGTTAGACTCGAAGTTACTGCTGAAGTTACTCCCACTGTGGTTAGTCTGACTGATTGCAAGTCTACGGTCAATAAATGATGGCAATTTCTGTATTGCGCAACTTTGGTGCTGCACTGCTTGCAATCTACTAGCAATGCAGCCCCTGATGCACTACAACACAAAGTCATACACATGCACAATAATATATACGCACATCCACCATAATCGCATTACATTTCATACATACATTGGCTTATGTCCAAATGTGTTGGGCCAACATAATTTATATACTTAATATCATAGATATATCGGCATTACTAAATAGCATTGTAGAATTCACATGCATACACACGGTGTAGGATCGATAAGTATGTATAGGGTCGGGGGGAGGGGGGGGGGGGTTGAATAGAGTACTAAACCAAAAGATGGACCACTAGTAGAAAACCCCCCATTCGTCCCGGTTTGTGAGGGCCATTTGTCTCGGTTCCCGAACCGGGACTAAAGGGTCGTTACTAAATCCCAACTCGTAGAAAAAGGACCTATTGTCCCGGTTCGTAAGGGCCATTTGTCCCGGTTTTTGAACCGTGACTAAAGTGTCGGTACTAATGCCCTAGAGCTTTAGTCCCGGTTCTTGCATAAACCGGGACAGATGGACCTCCACGTGGCCGGTGCGGCGAGCCTAGGCAGGAGGCCCTTTGGTCCCGGTTGGTGGCACCAACCGGGACCAATAGGCATCCACGCGTCAGCATTTTAGGTGCTGGGTTTTTTGTTTTTTTGGAGGGGGGGGGGTTAGGGGGTTTTGGGGGGGTGTTAATTTAGGTGTTTCATATATTGTGTTAGCTAGCTAATTAATAGAGAGAAGTGTCCTCTCTTATCTTCGTGCTTGGTCGACGCTATGTACTATACGTATAGAGAGGACTAGACACGCTAACTAGTAAGCAAATGACGGAAACAGAAGATCGTCATGAACATATGCATACAAAGAGAAGTGATATCGACCACCTCTCCTTCTCTGAAAGATTGGTCGAACAACAAGTTCTCGTATATGTATCCGACGCTATGTACTGGCTACATATATACAATCACTAGTGCAGAACCGGACTTTAGCGCCGGTTCGTAAGGGCCTTTAGTGCCGGTTCTACAACCGGCACTAAAGAGTGGAGACTAAAGCCCCCCCTTTACTACCGGTTCGGCATGAACCGACGCTAAAGTGCCACCACGTGGCACGGGCCAGGCCCGGGTGCTGGTAGACCATTAGTACCGGTTGGTTACACCAACCGGTACTAAATGTTTTGGGGGGGGGTTGGTTTTATTTTCCATTAATTTTGTGTTTTCCATTTAATTCTTTTTTGTTTGCTGGTATTTTACGATACTACAAATTGTACACGTTATGCATCTATATAAAAATAGATTTTCTCGTACGTAGAACCACACACACATATATATATATAAATATATCAGCGAATGTCTCACAACCAACACCATTAATTATTCACACATACACATGTATATACATATACAATTTCTCCTACATGTTGCCTTGGTGCCTTCGGAGCACGATGACAAGTGGTTCATGGGGGCGGTAGCGGGTAATAGTATTCTCCTTTGGGATCTATGACCTGGTCGAGCAAAAATCCCGCTATTTCCTCTTGAAGTGCTAGTATGCGCTCCGCTGGTAGGAGCTGCTCCCGCACCTCTCTGAACTGTTAAGAAGGAGATCAATATGCATGTGTATTAGTTGTGTGACTAGATATCAATAATGGTGTGAATAGTGTTCTGACAAACGTACCCAGTCCTGTCTTTGAGATCTGCTCCTTTCGGACGCCATCATGCGAATGTTCTCGCAAACGTAGAATGCACACAGATCATTCCCCTGCGCCTGCTTCAGGGCCTTTACGAGAATGGAATTGAATCAGATAATGATTAATCAAGCATGATAATTAATTAATGGTATTGAAACAAGAATTAAAGAGATGGTAGCTAGCTAGCTAATAGTACTACTTAATTACTTACCTTTGGTCGATACCAAAACAGCTTTTTTGCCCATTTTCCTGGAGTCACCTTGATGGACTTTGCCCAAGCCCTGCCCGTCGGCAAAGAAAATTAATAAAGGGGTTATTAAATAGTTCATATCAGGAAATGACGAACTAAATAGGCCGAGATATAGTTAATAATGATTGAAATTACCTATTGACTATCCCCTTCATGATGGTGTAGTCTTTTTCTTCTTTAAGTAGTGAGTCCAGTACTTCAACTGTTCCTTTGTCAACTTTAATGTCTAACAAGATCCAGTAGAAACTGCATGTGCACACATTTGCATGTCTTAATTAAGCGGGCATGTGCATAACACTAATCAACTACTGTAAACCCTATACACTTAATTACTAACATCTAGCTAGCTAGTAAGCAAAAACAGAATTTGTAGTACAAGACAGTGTGACTCACCGGAAGTTGTAAGGAAGTAGTATATCCTCATTGGTATTGAGGCGCTTGAAGAACTCCAGCATGCTTTCCTCTAAACTTACTTGACAAGTTGGAAGATTCCATGTGTACTCATTAATGGTATTTGGGTCAATGAACCCAATGCCATAGCGTCCAGATTTTTTCATTTCATACATCTTCATCCTGCATATAATACCACAGAAAAGAATATATAGTGAGGATAAATACATGTAATGATTGATCAAAATGATCACTACAACTAGCTTGAGACTTAAATTACAGAAAGAAATCAATTACAGACAATAGCAACTGACGATAGATTTGTCGAGTGCGTCTTGATTGTATAACTGAAATGGTTCTGAATACTCAACGGACAGAGCTTTCTCATGGAAGTAATGCTCCTCCTTGATAGTCACCATGAGGGACTCTCTATTGGAACTCTTGGTAATGTTCATGTACCATTGATGCAATTCATACATTCTCGTTGGGAGGTTCTTGACCTTGTCTGGCTCGACCAAAGGTTGGCTCCGGACATATTTCTGTTTTATTTCCTCCTCTCTAAGTGGAGACATGGGCTCGATTTCGAGGAGTTGTCCAACCGAGATCTTGAGCATTTCAGCCTGCATTATTTGCTCCTCCGTTATTACCACATCGCACAGCTGGGGAACATTAACGGTTTGCCCACAATAATTGGGCGTGCGTACTCCTCTCATGTGTTGTTGGCACAACAAGCGGGGGGATCGATTGCGCCACCTGTTCTCCCAGCTGGGGAACGATTTTCCCGCATTTTTTGCCAGCTGCTTGTTGGCTCGAGCTCGAGCTCGGTTCCTTCTGTAGTCGTGCTCGATGTGACTTCCTGATTTGGCGCTCATAGTCTGAGTCAACAGGCTTGGGAGATGGTGCTCTAGCCATACGAATGAAGTGGTTAATCTTTTCCTCAGGCACTTTCTCCCTTGGCGGTGGTGTCGGTTTCGGTCCAAAATGGGCGTCCACTTGGGCCTGCACTATGGCTGCGTTTTGCTCCATGGTCATGTCGTAAGGCCTCTGAGGAAGAGGAGCGAGGCTTGGACCATATTTATATCGCTTGTCTCCGCCTGTACTTCCTGTACTACCTCGACTCGTACCGCTACGCACCATAGATGCGGCGTGTCTCTTCTACGATTGCTGAGACGGTGGAGATGACTGACGTGGTTGAGTTGGAGCAGGAGGAGTGGCCTGACGCTGTGCCGGACTTGAAGCAGGAGGTGTGGCCTGACACGGTGTCGGACTTGAACCCGGAGGAGTGGCCTAACGCTGTGCCGGACTTGAAGCAGAGTATGCTCACGCGTTCGGGGACTTGGAGGAGGTGGCGGACTTCGAGGAGGAGTCGGCAGATGACGCGGTGTCGGTGGACTTCGAAAGATGATGCAATCCTTTCTCCATAGGATGATACGATGTATGGCCTCTCCCAGTGTGCGCTCGTCTTCACCTCCAGGAATGTCAGGCTGTAGCCCCGAATATGGGTCCACCACTTCATCAACCAAGACACGAGCATAGCCCTCTGGAATCGGGGTGCAATGGAAGGTTGCATTACCGTCCGCCACCTTCATGGATATGTTCTTCATTTTGGAGTGTAGCTCACAGTTAGTGTTCTCTATGATGTCATCCACAGGATATGTATCCAGCAGTGTGTTGCCCAGGGCAGAACCAACGCTGCTTCTCGGCATGGATGGGACAGTGCTATCCAATGCTAGAAGATCATCCGCTTGCTGCTGCCGCTGCTGAGACCCCCTTTCCTGGCTAAGTGAGTCGACTTGCTGCTGCTGGAATTCGAGTGCCAAGTCCGCGTGCCTGGCTTCTAGGCCTTGAAGGCGTTCTGCGTCCTGCTTCCTCTGCTCCTCCTCCAGCTTCCTCTTCTTCTCCTCCTCCATCTTCTTTCTTGCACGGGACCTGTAGTCGTCGTTCCATTCTAAAAATCCCTCATACCAGAGAATAACGCCCTTGCCTCGTGTTCTTCCCGGGTGTTCAGGATTTCGCAGGGCACGTGTAAGCTCGTCATTCTCTCTATTGGGCGTGAACACCCCTGTTCGAGCTTCTTCTATTGCGTCAAGTATCTTTTGTTCGGCTCCTTTTAGACTTGCCTTCTGGAAAACCAGGCCTGTCTTTGGGTCCAACGCCCCCCATGCGCATAGAACCAAGTTCTGCACCTGGGGGGCCAGCTCCTAGGAACCGGAGTGACCCCTGCATCCTCCATCTCTTGCTCAGACTTATCCCACTTAGGCATTCCCATCGCATAGCCACCTGGACCCAGTCTATGGAACTGCGTCTTTTTTGCGGCATTGGCCTTGTTTTTTATCGACCGTTCCTTAGATAATTCTGATTCCTTGAATCTCACGGAATCGGCCCAGTGTTCTCTTTACTTCTCCAGTGTTCCCGTGAATTCTGGAGTCTTCCTTTCTGTAGCGAGGTAGTTGGCCCATACAGTTTTCTTGTGGGTGTCGAATGCAATTGCCATCTTCTTAAGAGCAGCGCCCTTGACTTTCTCCACATCTGCTTCAGTGAAATAATCTGGCAGGGTGAAACGTTCCATCAAAGATTCCCAAAGGTTTTTTTTTGCTTTGTCGTCGACCCAAGTAACACCTAGACGTTTAGTTTTTGGCTCTTTCCATTCTTGAATGGAGATCGGGAGTTGGTCCTTCACAAGAACTCTGCACTGACGAGTCCACTTGTTTGCAATGTTCTTAGGCGTGAGGGGTTCGCCACTAGGTTTGACGGAGTCGATGTTGTACTTTACACCCTCCTTCAACTTTCTGCCCGGGCCTCGCTTTGTCCTGCTGTCTGTAGAAGCAGATTTGCTCAACCCAGAGGGCTGAAAGAAGAAAGATCGATTCGTTAATATATCTTCAAATAAAGAAAAACATGTGATGATCACCAGATGCCTGCTTATATAAATATACCTCGCCGATAGTCTTTGTTATTTGAAGATCAGCATTGTTTGTGTCATCATAAACATTGTCTGTGTCATCATAATCATAATCATAGTTCATGACTTCATCAGCTCGGTCATCGAGATCGAATATCTTTTCATCACCCTCTCCGGTATTGTTCAGATATTGGGAGCCATCATCTGCTTCATTCAGATCATCTAGCCTGCGAGGGCTGCGTATGATGTCAAACAATTACTCTTCTCTCTCTCTGCCGGTATTGTCCGCCATAGCTTTTACTTAACTAATACAGAAGAAATATAAAACAATTTAGTATTCAAATTACAATGCATGGATGCAATCAATAAGGAAAAACTGAATCATATAGTACATAATATATGCATCGTCTTGATTAATATATAATCTCGAATACATCATCGTCTCGAATAATATATATAATCTCGAATACATCGTCTCGAATATTATATATCGAATACATCACTGGCTAGGTACCTAATAAAGATCGAGTACTACAGAAGAATCTAGGCCACTCACGGTTCCTGGGGCGCGGGCGGTGGACACCCAAAGAGAAGGAACCATCACAGGATCATATCTCCGGTCATCTTCTCAAAGAACCCACCAAGTATTGGAGAACCTGACGTCCATAGCAGCCATGTAGCGATGGACGTGCTCGTCCTCCTCCTTGACACGGCGACGCACCACCTCCGGCGGGGCTGGCTCCCTCTGCACCGAATGTGGCCCACGGGAACGCCACCAAAGGAGATCAGGGTCGACGACGGGACCCGAGGCCGGGTTCCTCACCAAGCGGCGTGCCCCTCCAGGTAGCACCTCCCAGTGCCAGCGCAGCAGAGTCCAGTCCCGGACATGGGTCCTCTGAAGCAGGACGTCATCGCGAACGGGTCGACGACGAGGATGCGGGTCGGGCATATCGTCGAGAACAAATACTATATGTTCGCAAAAAGTAACATTTTTATAAATGATTGGATTGTGATAACTAAAATTCTATATGCAAATTCTAATAATTTGACATTAATCTAATTCATCTAACTAAAACTAATTCTAAAATTTCTAATATTTCTGATTATATAACTATCATTTCTATAACATTTCTAATATTTCTATAACTAAAAAACAGAAAAATTGCTAACCTTTCTATAAATATTTCTATAACTAAAAAACAGAAAAAAATTATAACATTTCTATATAACAAACATTTCTAATATTTCTATAACTAAAAAACAGAAAAATTTCTAACATTTCTATAACTAAAAAATCGAAAAATTTCTATAACTAAAATTTAAAACAAAAAAACTAATGTGTGTGTGTGTGTATTTGTTTGTTTGTGTGCGTGTGTGTGTGGACATGGGGCGGCCGGGTATGAGCTCACCATCGAGGCGACGACGGGGCGGCGACGACGGGGCGGAGCGTGGCGACGGGTCGGGGTGCGGCGACGGGGCGGGGCACGGTGACGGGGACGACGGGGACGGGAAGGCCGGGGCAGCGACAACGACGGGGGCGGCGACGAGGGGCGGGGATGGCCAGGGCGGCGACGCGTCAGGTGCGGCGACGGCGTCGATTGGGGCAGGCGGCGTGTCGTTGACGGAGAGGAAGAAACAGAGGGAAACTGAATTTTTTTTCAAGTGTTGTATATATAGGATGGACCTTTAGTACTGGTTGGAGCCACCAACCGGTACTAAAGGTCTCTTTTGGCCAGGACAAGCGGCGGGAAGCGCCCCCCCTTTGGTACGGGTGGTGGCACCAACCGGTACTAAAGAACCCCTCTTTAGTACCAGTTTCAGCCACCACCCGGTACTAAAGGGGTGCGCTAGCGCAGGTGCGGTGCGGCAAGTTTAGTCCCACCTCGCTAGCCGAGGGGCGTCCGCAATAGTTTATAAGCCCCAGGGCGGTAGTTCTCTTGAACTCCTCTCCATAGCAGGCGTACTGGGCCTACCCGTTCTCTGTTGTCCTGTGGGCCTACTGGGCCTTTGCGGGCCTGCATCCTGGCCCAACAACACGTTGGGTTTCTGGTCGTATCCAGGCCGCTCTGGCCTAGTAGCCGGGTTTTTTTTATTTTCTTATTTTTTTTTGCTTTTTTTGAGTTGTTTTTTGCTGTATTTAACGTTTCTTTGTGAATATTTTTTCTTTAGGTACAAAAAATTACAAACTTTCTGTTAGTGCCAGTAGTTTTCAAATTTGAATAGTTTAAATTTTGAATTATTTGAAATTTGTGTGAATCACTAGTTTGTGAATAACTTAACTTTGAAAATAGATTTTTCAGTGATTCTTTTTTTATGTTTAATATTAGTGTGTTTTATCATTATATTCAATTTGGTAATGCTTAGGTTATTTAAAAAATGAAATGCCTGTGTAACCGATGAGTTTTCGTCCGAAACCCTGATACTTCGAAAGAGATTGTCCATTTTGTACACGAAGTGCATCCAGTTTTTGCCGTAACCCTCTCTACTTTTTTGCACATGCTATGTGGGTGAAATTATGATACCATGCCAACTTTCAACCTTTTCTGAGTTCATTTGAAATGCTTTTCAATTTCAGGGTCATTTAGCTGAAAAAATCAGTAAATGCATGAAATAATTTGTTTGCACATAAAATTTCTTCGCATTTCAAATGCCAAAACACATAACTGCCCTAACTATTACAGAGATTCCCTCCTGGGTGTGAAAC
The DNA here is from genome assembly GCF_018294505.1 of Triticum aestivum. Taxonomy (NCBI): domain Eukaryota; kingdom Viridiplantae; phylum Streptophyta; class Magnoliopsida; order Poales; family Poaceae; genus Triticum; species Triticum aestivum. Next base: position 549,044,294 of record NC_057807.1, read on the forward strand.
ACAGAAGAAAGTGATGATAGTGAAGCCGATCACATCCCAGATCTTTGGGTGTGAAACTTTTTCTTCGCGTGTGTCCCTTTGCGCCGTAGCCATGGAAAATCTTCATCATTTAACTGGATGCTCGGGTCAATATTCACTGTGAATGGAGCAATTTCATCAAACTTTTCATAATCTTCTGACATGTCTGTCTTGTCATCCACTCCCACGATGTTTCTTTTCCCTGAAAGAACTATGTGGCGCTTTGGCTCGTCGTATGATCCATTCGCTTCCTTATCTTTTCTTTTTCTCGGCCTGGTAGACATGTCTTTCACATAAAAAACCTGCGCCACATCATTGGCTAGGACGAATGGTTCGTCTGCATACGCAAGATTGTTGAGATCCACTGTTGTCATTCCGTACTGCGGGTCTTCCGTTACCCCGCCTCGTGTCATATTGACCCATTTGCACCGAAACAAAGGGACCTTCAAACCACCTCCATAGTTAAGTTCCCATATGTCCTCTATGTAACCATAATATGTTTCCTTTCCCGTGTTGGTTGTTGCATCAAAGCGGACACCACTGTTTTGGTTGGTGCTCTTCTTATCTTGGGCGATCGTGTAAAATGTATTCCCATTTATCTGGTACCCTTTGAAAGTCATTATATTCGAAGATGGTAACTGGGACAGCGAGTACAGGTCATCTTCAATATCGCCATCATGCATGGCACGTTTCTGCAACCAACCGGCGAAAGTCCTCGTTTGTTCACGTGTAATCCAGTCGTCAGACTTCTCCGGGTGTTTGGAGTGTAGAAAATTCTTGTGTTCCTCCATATACGGAGCCACCAAGGCGGAATTCTGTAGAACTGTGTAGTGTGCTTCAGTGAGAGAATGCCCGTCCATACATATTATTTGATCCCCTCCTAGCGTGCCTTTTCCATCCAGTCTGCCCTTATGCCGCGATTCAGGAACACCAATCGGCTTAAGGTCAGGAATAAAGTCAATACAAAACTCAATGACCTCCTCATTTTCATGGCCCTTCGAGATGCTTCCTTCTGGCCTAGCACGGTTATGAACATATTTCTTCAAGACTCCCATGAACCTCTCAAAGGGGAACATATTGTGTAGAAATACAGGACCCAAAATGTTAATCTCTTCGCAAAGGTGAACTAGGACGTGCGTCATGATGTTGAAGAAGGATGGTGGGAACACCAACTCGAAACTGACAAGACATTGCACCAAATCATTCTGTAACCTTGGTATGATTTCTGGATCGATTACCTTCTGAGAGATTGCATTGAGGAATGCACATAGCTTCACAATGGCTAATCGAACGTTTTCCGGTAGAAGCCCCCTCAATGCAACCGGAAGCAGTTGCGTCATAATCACGTGGCAGTCATGAGACTTTAGGTTCTGGAACTTTTTCTCTGCCATATTTATTATTCCCTTTATATTCGACGAGAAGCCAGACGGTACCTTCATGCTGAGCAGGCATTCAAAGAAGATTTCCTTCTCTTCTTTGGTAAGAGCGTAGCTGGCCTGACCCTGATGTATGCCGTCTTTTCCGTGCATACGTTGCTGGTCCTCCCGTGCCTCTGGTGTATCTTTTGTCTTCCCATACACGCCCAAGAAGCCAAGCAGGGTCACGCAAAGATTCTTCATCACGTGCATCACGTTGATTGCGGAGCGGACCTCTAGGTCTTTCCAATATGGCAGGTCCCAAAATATAGATTTCTTCTTCCACATGGGTGCGCGTCCGTCAGCGTCCTTCGGAACAGGTTGTCCGCCGGGACCCTTTCCAAAGATTACCTTCAAATCCTTGACCATATCATGTACATCAGCACCAGTACGGTGGCGAGGCTTCGTCCGGTGATCCACCTCACCTTTGAAATGCTTGCCTTTCTTTCTTACGGGATGCCTGCTCGGAAGAAATCGACGATGTCCCAGGTACACAATCTTCCTACAACTATCCAAATATATACTGTCGGTATCATCCAAACAGTGCGTGCATCCGCGGTATCCCTTGTTTGTCTGTCCTAAAAGGTTACTGAGAGCAGGCCAATCATTGATGGTCACGAACAGCAACGCCTTTAGGTCAAATTCTTCCTGTCCGTGCTCATCCCACGCACGTACACCTGTTCCATTCCACAGCTGTAATAGTTCTTCAACTAATGGCCTTAGGTACACATCAATGTCGTTGCCGGGTTGCTTAGGGCCTTGGATGAGCACTGGCATCATAATGAACTTCCGCTTCATGCACAACCAAGGAGGAAGGTTATACAAACATAGAGTCACAGGCCAGGTGCTATGGTTGCTGCTCTGCTCCCCAAAAGGATTAATGCCATCTGCGCTTAGACCAAACCATACGTTCCTTGGGTCACCTGCAAACTCCTCCCTGTACTTTCTCTCGATTTTTCTCCACTGCGAACCGTCAGCGGGTACTCTCAACTTTCGTCTTTCTTACGGTCTTTTCCGTGCCACCGCATCGCCTTCGCATGCTCTTTGTTTTGGAACAAACGTTTCAACCGTGGTATTATAGGAGCATACCACATCACCTTGGCAGGAATCTTCTTCCTGGGGCGCTCGCCCTCGACATCACCAGGGTCATCGCGACTGATCTTATAACGCAATGCACCGCATACCGGGCAAGCGTTCAAATCCTCGTACTCACCGCGGTAGAGGATGCAGTCATTAGGGCATGCATGTATCTTCTGCACCTCTAACCCTAGAGGGCAGACAACCTTTTTTGCTTCATACGTACTCTCGGGCAATTCGTTGTCCTTTGGAAGCATATTCTTTATCATTACCAGCAACTTTCCAAATCCCTTGTCAGATACACCATTCTCTGCCTTCCATTGCAGCAATTCCAGTGTGGTGCCCAACTTTTTTTTGTCAGCTTCGCAATTCGGGTACAACAATTTCTTGTGATCCTCTAACATGCGCTGCAACTTCTTCTTCTCCAAATCACTTGCGCAGTTTCTCTTTGCATCGGCAATGGCCCGACCTAGATCATCAGCGGGCTCATCTGATGCCTCTTCTTCAGCTTCTTCCCGCATTGCCGGCTCACCTTCTTCCCCCATTGTTGTATCATCGTATTCAGGGAACCCATGGCCAGGATAGCTGTGGTCGTCCTCTTCTTTTTCATTGTCTTCCATCATAACCCCTCTTTCTCCGTGCTTGGTCCAAACATTATAGTGGGGCATGAAACCGGACTCAAATAGGTGGACGTGAATGGTTCTTGACGTAGAGTAATTGTGACCATTCTTACAGCCAGCACATGGACAAGGCATAAAACCATCCGCCCGCTTGTTTGCCTCAGCGGCAAGCAGAAAAGTATGCACGCCATTAATGAACTCGGGAGAGCATCGGTCATCATACATCCATTGTCGGCTCATCTTCATTACACAACACCGAATAGACCAAATTAATACAAGTTCATACATAAAGTTCATATACAACACTTAATTAAATGCAACATACAAATAACTCTCTAGCTAAAGAATTTAAATGCAACAACAAATGCGATCAAGATCGCAACTAAGGTAACAATTGATCCAACAGCATAATGATACCAAGCCACACTATCAATGGCATATTTTCTAATCTTTCTAATCTTCAACCGCATTTTCTCCATCTTGATCTTGTGATCATCGACGACATCGGCAACATGCAACTCCAATTCCATCTTCTCCCCCTCAATTCTTTTCAATTTTTCTTTCAAATACTCGTTTTCTCTTTCAACTAAATTTAACCTCTCGACAATAGGGTCGGTTGGAATTTCCGGTTCACATACCTCCTAGATAAAAATATCTATGTCAACTTGATGGGCATAATTTGTCATAAACACGAAATGCAACAACTAGTTTTAAAAGAGAATATACCACATCCGAATCATAACAAGGACGAGGGCCGACGGGGACGGATATCAAAACCATGGCACTATGTATAACAAACAACGTACGGGTAAGATAATTATACGAGTAACTATATATCCAAATCACACAAACATCAATTTGGTAATGTAAAACATTCATGAACAAGAGCCTCACCACAAGGTGGTGCCGGCGATGGGACGGTGCGGGCGATTGACGGTGGTTACGACGGAGATTTAGAAGGCACTAAGTAAACCACACCAACATATGCAAACTAAGTGTTATTTTTGACCTCAAATTGCATATAAATCAAATACTAGCACATATAATTCCTCCCAAATTACTAAACTCACAAAGTAATCACTATACAAAGCATTGCAAGAGCTAATCTAGCAATGAGAGATGAAAGAACAAAGCTGCTAACCTTTATGATCATTTGAATGGATGGGGGCCCTTAAAATCCTGACAAATTTTGGGCAAAATGTGTGATGAGCTCGAGGAAGAGAGGGGAAGAACAGAGGAGGAGATGGGAAAGGGGAAGAACAGAGCGATCTCGGGTGGACGAAGGGTTTATGTACAATGACCTTTAGTACCGGTTCGTGCCACGAACCGGTACTAAAGGTGCTGGAGGGGCCCCAGACTGACAACATCCTGCCACCACTCTCTTTAGCACTAGTTCATGGCACGAACCGGTACTAAAGGTTCGCCAGGAACTGGTACTAATGTGAGCGGCCGGCTAGCCATTGGAACCGGCACTAATGGACACATTAGTGCCGGCTCAAAATCAAACTGGCACTAATGTGCTTCACATTTGACCCTTTTTCTACTAGTGAATATAAGTATCTCTTACAATATATTCTCCTAATTAAAAACGAGCTGATTAGGGTCCACGTGGTATTCTCCGTCTTTAGCGATCACGTGGTCAAGAAAGAATTCCGCCAATTCCTCTTGAATTCCTCGCATACGATATGGTGGTAGGAGTTCATCCCGCATCCGAAATATCTAATTTGAAGAAGGGGGTCAATACATATATATGAATAAATGAAACTGAAGACAAATGATGGTAATAAAATAAAATTGTGAATATTATTATTTACGCACTTCATATTGTTTGTCAGAGTAGCCCTGCTCACAGGTCGTGTGGCGGATGGACTCGCAAATGTAGTATCCACAGTAATTATTCCTTTGTTCCCGCCACAACCACTTTACAAGAAATAGAGGTCAATGAAACTGATAATTAGCAAGCATGCTAAATGGTATTGATGAAACTAGCGCTTGAATCACTAGGAGATGCGTGGAACATGCTACTATATTACTTACTTTCAGGTGTCTAAATGGCAGCTTCTTCGGCAGTCCCGGAGTTTTTGAGGTGAATTTTTTCCAAACCCTACCAGACAAAGAAAACAATTACTTGATATCAGGAAATGAACAAAAAGTTGCCGATATGGTGCGATAATGATCGATTTAACTTACTTCTCTAGGATTTCAGTAATGTCCGCATACTCCTTGGGATCTTTTCGTCTCGAGTCTAAAACGGTTACTAGTCCCTGCTCAAGCTTAATCTCTAGGAGAATATAGTGGAAGCTGCGCACGCATGCATAACTCATTAGTTACATTACTATAACCTCGACTAATAAGGGAAACCGAATATGCACAAGATAGTAACACTCACTTGAATTCGTAAGGGAAGAGTATTATAGCTTTGTTTTGATTTAATACAAACGATTGTAGCAGCTTGGCCTTGGTATCTCTGCCCTGAAATTTAACCATATATGCATCTATGAGATTTGTGTTAATGAACCCAATATCACCGATTTGCCTTTTCTTCAATTCGGTGATCTTCAATCTGCATAATATATTGAGGATAATTAAAATTACATGCAATGAAAGAGCTGACCTATATATAGAGACTTAATGACAGAAGTAGTACTACTTATAGGCAGTAGCAAGTGATCATTAATTTATCGGGGGCCTTTAGATTGAAAAACGCAAAGAACTCCTCGAATGGAACATTCAAAAGTTCAATTCCAACGAGGTCATGCTCCTCTCTGACTCTCAGTGTCAAAATATTCATCCCCTCAGACTCTTTGCAGGTTTTCATGTACCAATCATGGAATCTGTACATCATCGTTGGTAGAGACCTTTCATCTTTGACGAGAGGCTTCCCGTACACGTATTTGTGTCCGTCCACCTCCAAGAAATCATAATGTACATCGTCGGGCAGGTAATCTTCAAGATTGTTATAACCGGGCACCATCCCGCTCGGAACATTAGCGACAATATCGCTAGACACATGGAGCGGGGGGAACGATTGGTTCGCTTGATCGCCGAGCTGGGCAACTTTTTTCCCAGCTCGTCGTTGGCCACTTATAGTACTTCCCGACCGCGACGCTTCCTTAAATGACTTTGTAAAAATGCGCTCATAATTGCATTTCGCTGTAGACTTTGGTGGTTTCTTCAGGGCAGCCAGAGTAAGCTTCACTTTTACGAGATCTATCTTCTCCTCCGGAGGTGGATGTATCTTTGCTTTCACCCCTTCAAAGAAGTTATCCACTTCAGCTTGCACGATCTGTGTGTTTTCCTCGATGGTCCTCTCGTATGGTAACTTCTCTGGAGTCTTGAAGAAGGACCGAATTTGTATTGCCTCCTGGCTCTGGCTGTGCTGCTAGACGCCGGAGTAGACGGAGTGGATGCAACTGTCTTTCATTTCTTACGAGGCGGAGGAGAAGTACTACGATGAGCCAGAGAAGCCGAAGCGGCGGCGGGTCTCATGATCCGCCCTTGTTGACGAGGCGGAGAAGGAGGAGGCTGGCTGCTCGGGCGCGACGGTGCGGGCGGAGAAGGAGGCGGAGTGCCACCACGTGCCGGAGAAGGAGGCTGAGTGCCCTGATCACTCGCGAGAGGAGGAGGCGGATTTCCCTGACTCACCGGTGGAGGAGGAGGAGGTGGAGGCGTCCAGTTCGGAAGGTCGATGAGCTCCTTCCACCATAGGCATGGAGTCTTCAGAGAAGAACCCAGCCGAATCTCCCCTTCACCCATAGGGTGGTCAAGCTCAAGGTCCTCAAATCCGTCTGTTATTTGATCAACCATCACCCTAGCATATCCTTCTGGAATCGACTGGCCATGGTAGGTTGCCAGGTTCATTAGGTAAAACAGAGCCAACAGCCGCCTTGACTTTCAATGTCATCCATCGCGTCATAAGGTGGCAATATTGAGACTCCGTGATAGCATCCACGGGGTAGCTACCAGGAGCCGTGAAGACAGGCTCCAGCTGCTGAGTCTGCTTGGTGGAAGCCACACTGCTTCTCCGCTGAGATGGGAGGGTTGCTTCAGGGGAAGCTTTGGCAGGTCATTTGCTGTGATCTGCTTCTCGTTCCTCTAGACCTTGTACCCTTTCGTGCAGCGCCTGCAGTTGGCTATGCTCCACTTTCTTCCTCCTCTCCTGGGTTTGGTAACCCCCTGCATCCGGAAACCCAGCCTTCCACGGAACAGAGCCTGGCGTGCCTCGTGTCCGTCCAGGGTGCTCAGGATTCCCGAGGGCCATTGTGAGCTCGTCCTTCTCTCTATCTGGGACGAACGTCCCTTGCTGCGCTTTCTCGATATACTCCTGAATCCTTGTGACGGGTATTCGCAGTTGCTCTTCCATCCAAACCCCGAAGAACCTAGTCCGGCAACGGTCTGGCCACTTCAATGTCTCTAGTTCCACCCCTTTAGCAATCAGGTCATTCTCAGCCTTGTCCTACAAAGGCTGGGTTTTGAGGTAGGCACCTGACCCCGTGCGATGGTGATGTTTCTTCTTCGCAACATTTTTCTTGTTTGTCGCTCACATCTTTTTACTCTTTTCCGATGTCTTGTGGGCCACAAATATGGGCCAGTGATCTCTGATCTTCTCATACTTTCCGGTGAATTCTGGTGTCAAATCTTTGTCGACAAACTCTGTTTTCAGCTCATTCTTCCACCTCCTGAATAGTTCTGCCATCTTCTTAAGAGCATGAGACTTGATCAATTGCTCTTTAACTGGCTTCTCCAGATCCTCCTCTGGTGGTAGGGTGAAATTTTCCTTAAGCGATGTCCAAAGATCTTCTTTCTGCATATCGGAGACATAAGACACCTCAGGGTCTTCATTCTTAGGCTTTAACCATTGCTGGATACTGATCGGGATCTTTTCCCTAACAAGAACCCCGCACCGAGCACGAAATGCATCCCTTGTCCGGATGGGTTCTATTGGCTTGCCATTGCGTGCGATTGCTGTGATCTCAAACCTTTCATCCGAGCGCAACTTTGCTTTGGGCCTCGTTTCTTTACGGAAGTTGTGCTCGATCCGGAGGGCTAGAGAAAACAAGCAAGAAGAGAGTTAGTTAATATGTGTACATACAAAAACAATGAATGCATCAATTAGCTAGCTAGTCAGCACAGACTTAACTAATATATATACCTGGCCAGACTCGGTTCGATTACCGGAGCCGTCATCACGGTCTACTTCTTGTACCGGCATTGGGTCAGCGGAGCCATCATAATCATAATCTTCTTCTTCACTACCCTGTCCTTCCAGACAATCGGTGTCATTGAGAAACGACACAATGACATCACTTCCTTTTGTGACTATGTCCCCCAACATCTCTTCTGTTGCTTCGTCTCGGGGGTGCTCCATAGTTTCTGCTATTCAAACATGACAGATGGATATATTAATGACAAACGTAGAACTAGCTAGCTAATATAATCACAATAAGGAATCATATTAGTGGCCTTGACGCTGCTTATCTAGGGTTTGGGGTGGCCTCGGCAACGCTTCAAGGGTTTGGGGTGGCCTCGACAATGCTTCAAGGGTTTGGGGTGGCCTCGACGACAACGCTCTTTTAACTTGGTAAATTTGGGTGGCCTCTATAGAGTTTGTCGGGTAGGGGCGCGGCGGGAGGGGGTAGGAGACCAACATCATTTTTTTCTAGGGTTTGGTGTCCTCGAGAGTTTTGGCCGAGTGAGAGGGCCGGGGGGGTGCTCCCGTGGTATAAGTTATCACAGTCGAGAGGGGGTATATATATCGACCGCCCCTAATGTCGAAGTTATCCGGGATGGGGTTATATCAACAACGACGACATACATACATGGGAAAATAATGTTATCGGGGAGGGGGTATATCGACCCCCTCCCCCCTCGTGTTGAAGTTATCGGGAGGGGGTATATCGAGAATGACATACACGATAAAAAATAAGAAGACAAAATAAGAAATAAAAAGAGGACAAGAAGAAAGGAATAGAAGAGAAGAAATCGAAGAAAAAGAAGAAGAAAAAAAGGAGAAGAATAAAGGAATAGAGGAGAAGAAGAAAAAAATAGAAATTTTTCTATTTTTTTCTTCTTCTCCTCTATTCCTTTCATCTTCTCCTCTTCTTTTTTTTTCTTTTTTCTCTTCTTATTTATTTCTCCTCTTCTTCCTCTCCTCTTCTTCTTTCTTCCTCTTCTTCTTTCTTCCTCTTCTTATTTTCTTTTTTCCTATCCTTCTTTTTCTTCTTCTTACTTGTTAATATCACTTAGCAACTTTTGCAACGATAGGGGGGGGTGCTCCCGTGGTCTAAAATCGGTCTATGCACGATAGAAAATTCTGAAAAAATTACATCTATGATCCCTTGACGTCCCTGCCTCTCTCATGAACAAAAAAAATCTATGAATAAAAAAACATCATGTTCTATGAACAAAAAATATATCATATTTCATCCACATCGATGCATACATCATATATGTGATCATCTATGAAAAAAAACATATACATGAAAAACAAATTATGATAACAAGCATATATATCATCATATATATGAAAAAACAAGCATATACATGAAAAAAACAAGCATATATATGAAAAAATGCTAGGGAGGGCGCTGCCCGGACCAAGGTGAGGAGGAGCGCGGGGTCAGCGGCAAGGATGGTGACGGGGCAGTGGGTGCGCGCTCGGGGTAGGGGGCGACGGCGACGGCGATGACGGGGGCGGGCTGGGGCGGTGTGTGTCAGGGTAGGGGAGCGGGCGACGGCGAGGGCGCGGGCGACGGCGACAGCGGGGGCGGCGGGCGGCGTCGGGGCAGCCTAGCGGCATCGATGTCATCAGCGTCGTCGGAGCGGCAACTGCGAGATGAGAGTGAAAATTTCCTAAGTGTGAACTTATATAGCAAAGCCTTTAGTCCCGGTTGGTGCCATGAACTGGGACTAAATGTGAGCATTAGTCCTGGTTGGTGCCACCAACCTAGACTAAAGGCCTCTTTTCAGCAGCCCAAAGGGCGGGAAGCACAGGGCTTTGGTCCCGGTTGGTGGCACCAACCAGGACTAAAGGGGGGGGTCATTGGTACTGGTAGGTACTAGCAACCGGTACCAATGCCACCAACCGGGACTAAAGGCTTTGCGCTGGCGCGGTGCGGTGGGATGTTTAGTCCTACCTCGCTAGTTGAGAGGGGGCACAGTGGTTTATAAGCCCCACTGCCGCACCCCTCTCGAGCTCCTCTCCATTGCAGGCTTACATGCCTAATTGTGATTGCTATGCCTGATGGGCCTACTGCGCCTGCTGCGGGCCTGAATCCTGGCCCATGGATCGGTTTCTAGTCGTATTCAGGCCATGGTGGCCCAGTAGGTGGCAAGTTTTTGATTTGTTCCAAGTTTTTTTGTTTTATTTTTTTCTTTATTTATTCTGTTTTGTTTCTACTTACAACAAAATACTTATTTTTTTATTTTATTTTGTTTCTAATTACTTATTTATTTTATTTTATGATAGATCTTTTTGCTATTAAAGTTTCTAACAAAAAACAGTTCTTTATGAAAATTCTTTTTTGCTTTTAATGATTTTGAACAGAAAATACGTTGATAATTTTCGTTGCATCAATTTTATATAATTTTAGTTTCAATAATACTAGATGTTGCTTATAATGTTCTGAACAGGAAATACTTTGGTAATTTTAGTTTCATAAATTTTATTTATTTTATTTTATTTCTACTTATATATTTTATTAAAGTTTATATTATTTTGTTTCAAATAACTTATTTATTTTATTTTATGATAATTCATGTACAAAACTTATTTATTTTATGATAACTCGTCTGTACAAAGGGATTTCATTTTTTGAACTTATTTGAACTCCATAGTTTTTCTGTGTTCAAAACGCACCATTCAAAGCCACATCAACAATTTACAACCATTTCTGACTACATTTGTTATTTTTCATGCATTTACTAAGTATTTTGAGATATAAGACCATGAAATTGTAAGCATTTGAAATGAACTCTGAAAGGGTTCCAAGTTGGCATGGTATCATCATTTCACCCACATAGCATGTGCGAGAAAGTAGAGAGGGTTTCGGGCAAAACTATATGCACTTCGTGTACAAAACAGATAATCTCTTTCGAAGTATCAGGGTTTCATACGGAAACTCGTCAGTTACAAAGGGATTTCATTTTTTTGAACTTATTTGAACTCCATAGTTTTTCTGTGTTCCAAATGCACCACTGAAAGCCACATCATCAATTTACAACCATTTCTGACTACATTTCTTATTTTTCATGCATTTACTGATTATTTTGAGCTATTAGACCATGAAATTGAAAAGTATTTGAAATGAACTCTTAAAAGGTTCCAAGTTGGCTTGTATCATCATTTCACCCACATAGCATGTGCGAGAAAGTAGAGAGGGTTACGGCAAAAACTGGATGCACTTCGTGTACAAAACGGACAATCTCTTTCGAAGTATCAGGGTTTCATACGGAAACTCGTCTGTTACAAAGGGATTTCATTTTTTTAACTTATTTGAACTCCATAGTTTTTCTGTGTTCAAAATGCACCATTGAAAGCCACATCATCGATTTACACCCCTTTCTGACTACATTTGTTATTTTTCATGCATTTACTGATTATTTTGAGCTATAAGACCATGAAATTGAAAAGCATTTGAAATGAACTCTGAAAAGGTTCCAAGTTGGCATGGTATCATCATTTCACCCACATAGCATGTGAAAGAAAGTAGAGAGGGTTACGGCAAAAACTGTATGCACTTCATGTACAAAACGGACAATCTCTTTGGAAGTATCAGGGTTTCATATGGAAACTCGTCTGTTACAAAGGGATTTCATTTTTTGAACTTATTTGAACTCCATAGTTTTTCTGTGTTCAAAATGCACCATTCAAAGCCACATCATCAATTTACAACCCTTTCTGACTATATTTGTTATTTTTCATGCATTTACTGATGATTTTGAGCTATACGACCATGAAATTGAAAAGCATTTGAAATGAACTCTGAAAAGGTTCCAAGTTGGCATGGTATCATCATTTCACCCACATAGCATGTGCGAGAAAGTAGATAGGGTTACGGCAAAAACTGTATGCACTTCGTGTACAAAACGGACAATCTCTTTGGAAGTATCAGGGTTTCATACGGAAACTTGTCTGTTACAAAGGGATTTCATTTTTTTGAACTTATTTGAACTCCATAGTTTTTCCGTGTTCAAAATGCACCATTCAAAGCCACATCATCAATTTACAACCCTTTCTGACTACATTTGTCATTTTTCATGCATTTACTGATTATTTTGAGCTATAAGACCATGAAATTGTAAGCATTTGAAATGAACTCTGAAAGGGTTCCAAGTTGGCATGGTATCATCATTTCACCCACATAGCATGTGCGAGAAAGTAGAGAGGGTTTCGGGCAAAACTATATGCACTTCGTGTACAAAACAAACAATCTCTTCCGAAGTATCCGGGTTTCATACGGAAACTCGTCTGTTACAAAGGGATTTCATTTTTTGAACTTATTTGAACTCCATAGTTTTTCTATGTTCAAAATGGACCATTCAAAGCGACATCATCAATTTACAACCCTTTCTGACTACATTTGTTATTTTTCATGCATTTACTGATTATTTTGAGCTATAAGACCATGAAATTGAAAAGTATTTGAAATGAACTCTGAAAAGGTTCCAAGTTGGCATGATATCATCATTTCACCCACATATCATCACTAATAGAAGTTCATCATCACATTAAAGCCAAAGTACATACATAGTTCTCATTGAACAACATATAGCGCTCTCCAGAGCATCTAATTAAACCATACATCGAAATTATGTAAAACATTTCAATGCAACAACGAATGCGATCATAATCGCAACCAAGGTAACAACTGATCCAACTACATAATTATACCAAGCCTCAGTATGAATGGCATATTTCCTAATCTTTTTAATCTTCAACCGCATTGCATCCATCTTGATCTTGTGATCATCGACGACATCTGCAACATGCAACTCCTATATCATCTTCTCCTCCTCAAGTTTTCTTATTTTTTCCTTCAAGTAATTGTTTTCTTCTTCAACTAAATTTAACCTCTCGACAATAGGGTCGGTTGGAATTTCCGGTTCAACAACCTCCTAGATAAATAAAATCTAGGTCACGTTGGTTGGCATAATTGTCATAAACAATAAATGAACCAAATAGTTATGAAAAGATAATATATACCACATTTGAATCATAGACAGGACGAGGGCCGACGGGGGCGGACTACCAAAACCATCGCACTATATAATAACAAGGAATAATAAAAGTAAGTAAATTAGACAAGTATCTATCTGAAGTAAGAATTTTTTTATTCAGAAAGAAGATAAGAACAAGAGGCTCACCACGGTGGTGTCGGCGACGAGATCGGCGCGGGTGATCGACGGCGGTGAAGATGGGGACATGACGTGATGGACCGCTAAAACTAGACAAATCTCGGGGAAAATGGAGCTCAGAGGTCGAGTTTCAAGAGGAGAAAGATTAACTAGTGTGGCTCGGGCATTTTATCGAACACCTCATGTGCATAGGAGGTGAACTAGAGCACCCAAATGCCCTCCCCTCGCCAGCTTGAAAAAACAGAGCACTGTGGAGTGCTTTGTGGCGGCGATGGGTATTTATAGGAAAATTATTTGTCCCGGTTTGTGGCATGAACCGGGACTAAAGCCCCTCCTTCTACACCGGTACCAATGGCTGTGGGCCAGGAGCGCGGCCCATTGGTCCCGGTTCGTGCCTAATACCGGGACAAATGGCTCGAGACGAACCAGGACCAATGCACTCGAGGCCCCGGCCGGCCCCCTGGGCTCATGAACCGGGACTAATCCCCCCATGGGTCCCTGTTCGTGAGGAACCGGGACTAATGGGCTGGCCAGGCCCGAATGATAGCCCTGTTTTCTACTAGTGCCCTGTCCCTTTAGTCCCGGTTCGCCCAGGAACCGGGACAGATGGGGCTCCACGTGGCCAGTGCCGCTTGCCCAGGAAGGGGGGCCTTTTGTCCCGGTTGGTGCCACCAACCGGGAACAAAAGCCTTCCACGTGTCAACATTCCAGGGGCTAGGTTTTTTTTCTGAAGGTGGTGGTGGTGGTGGGGGGGGGGTTTGGGGGGTTTGTAGGGTTAATTTAGGGGTTTCATATATTGTGTTAGCTAGCTGATAGAGAGAAGTGTCCTCTCTTATCTCCGTGCTTGGTCGACGCTACGTATAGAGAGGACACGACATGCTAGCTAGCTAGTAAGCAAATGAAGGAAACTATTAAGTACAGAAGATCATCATGAACATATACATAGAGAAGTGATCGACCTCTGCTTCTCTCTGAGAGATTGGTAGAACAACAAGTTTTCGTATATCTTATCGATGGTACTGGCTACATATATATATACAATGTGTAAGATCTCTTACAATACCGTAACATATGAACTCAACTTCCACATGCATGGTGGTATTCTCCGGCTTTATTGATGACGTGGTCAAGAAAGAATCCAGCCAATTCTCTTGAATTGCTCGCATGCGATCTTGTGGTAGGAGTTAATTCCGCATCTCCCACATATAATTTGAATAAGGGGGTCAATAGATATATATGAATGAAACTCAACAGTAATGATGGTAATAAAATAAACTTGTGAATATTTTTGCTTACACACTCCATATTGTCAGAGTAGCCCTGCCTATTCTTGGTCGTCGCGTTGTAGATGAACTCGCAGACGTAGTATCCACAGTAATTATTCCTGGGTTCCTACCACAGGCACTTTACGAGAAATAGAGGTCAATCAAACTGATAAGGAAGCTTTATAAATGGCATTGATGAAAGTAGCTAGAATCAACGGGAGATGCGTGGAACTAGCTAGCTAGTAGTACTTGCTTTCGGGAATTTCCATCACAGATCCCGCGGCAGTCTCGAAACTTGTGCGGTGAATACTTTCCAAACGCTGCGAGACAAAGAAAACAATTACTTGATATCATGAAATGAACAAAGTTGCCGATATGGCACGATAATGATCGATTCAACTTACTTCTCGAGCATTTTAGACATGTCCGCATATTCCTCGTGATCTTTTCGTCTCGAGTCTAAGACGCTTACTAGTCCCTGGTCAAGCTTAATCTCTAGGAGAATATAGTGGAAACTGCGCACGCATGCATATAACTCATCAATTACATTAATTACTATAACCTCGAGTAGTAATTAAGGGAAACCGAATATGCACAAGACAGTAACACACTTGAAGTTGTAAGGAAAGAGTATTGTATCTTTGTTTTGATTTATTACCAACAATCGTAGCAAGTTCTCCTCGGTTTCTTCGGCATGAAATTTAACCGTAAATTCATCTATGAGATCTGTGTTAATGAACCCAATATCATACATTTCAGCTTTTCTGCATTCGACAATATTCGATCTGCATAATATAGTGAGGATAATTATATATACATGCAATGAAAGAGCTGAGCTATATATAGAGACTGAATGGCAGAAGTAGTACTTACAGAAAGTAGCAAGTGACCATTAATTTATCGAGGGCCTTTAGATTGAAAAACTGGAAGAACTCCTCAAATGGAACAGACAACTCCTCAATTCCAATGAGGTCATGTTGATCCTCTTTAACTTTCAGCGTCAAAGCATCGATTTTCTTCCCAGTTGACTGCTTTCTGCAGGTTTCCATCTACCAATCATAGAATCTTTGCATCATCATTGTTAGAGTAGTTCCATCTTTGATGAGAGGCTTCCCGTACTTGTATTTGAATTCGTCCACCTGCATTATATCAAAATGTACATCATCGTAATCTCCAGGATTGGTACCGGGCAAGATCCCCGGATGATTAGCGACAATATCGCTAGACACCTTGAGCCGGGGGCACGATTGGTTCGCTTGTTTGCCGAGCTGGGGATTTTTTTGCCAGTTCTTCGTTCTTGTAACCTTTTTTCACTGCAAGTATACCCGACGACTTCGCTTCCTTATATGTCTTTTTAGTACTGTACTCATAGTTGGTTTGCGGCGGATACGGTGGTGGTCGCTGCAGGACATCCAAAGTGCGCTTCGCTTTCACCAGATCCATCTTCTCCTCCGGAGGTGGATGTCTCTTAGCTCTTTGCGTTGCGAAGTAGTCCTTCACTTGGGCTTGACAGATCTCCTCGTTTTCCTTCTCGGTCATCTCGTATGGTAACTTCTCTGGAGTCTTGAGAGATGGACCAAATCTGTATTGCCTCCCGCCTGTACTGCTAGACGCCGGAGAAGGCCGAGCGGCTACGACTTTCTTCTTTAGTTGCTTACGAGGCAGAGGATAAGGAATGCGACGTGCCGGAGCAGTCGGATTGGCGGCGGGTCTCTTCCGCCCTTGCTGATGAGGCGGAGAAGCAGGAGTCTGGCTGGTCGGGTGCGCCGGCGCGGGCGGAGAAGGAGGTAGAGTGCCGCCACGCGCCGTAGAAGGAGGCGGAGTGCCCTGATCACTCGCCGGAGGAGCGGGCAGAGGAGGAGGCGGAGTGCCGCCACACGCCGAAGAAGGAGGTGGAGTTCCCTGATCACTCACCGTAGGAGCAGGCGGAGGAGGAGGCGCAGTGCCCTGACTCGCTGGTGGAGGAGGAGGCGGAGGCGTCCAGTTCGGAAGGTTGCTGAGCTCCTTCCACCATATGCATGGAGTATTCAAAGAAGAACCCAGCCGAGTCTCCCCTTCACCGGTAGGGTGGTCAAGCACGAGCTCCTCATATCCCTCCGTTATTTCTTCCACCATCACCCTAGCATATCCTTCTGGAATTGGACGGTAGTGAAAAGTTGCGCCAGCTTCAGGAGGTTTAACAGAGCTGACAGCCGCCTTGACTTTGTACTTTTGCCATTGCGTCATAAGGTGGCAATGTTGAGACTCCGTGATAGCATCCACGGGGTAGCTAGCAGGAGCCGTGAAGATAGGCTCCAGCTGAAGCAGCTCGGTGGAAGCCATGTTGCTTCTCCGCTGAGATGGCGGGGTAGCTTCGGCAGGTCGCTTGCTTCGAACTGCATCTTGCTCCTCTAGCTTCTGTACCCTTGCGTGCAGCTCCCACAGTTTGCTCTACTCCACCTTCCTCCTCCTTTCTTGGAATTTGTAACTGCATGCGTCCGGAAACCCATCCATCCATGGAACGGAGCCTGGCGTGCCTCGTGTCCGTCCAGGGTGCTCAGGGTTCCCGATGGCCATTTTGACCTCGTCCTTCTCTCTGTCTGGAACGAACGTCCCTTCCTGCGCTGCGTTAATATAGTGTTGAAGCTTCATGAGGGGTATTCACAGTTGCTCCCTTGTCCAAATGCACTTCCCTGTTAGAGGGTCCAAGGTTCCGCCAACCCCGAAGAACCAAGTCCGGCAACGGTCTGGCCAGTTCAATGTCTCTGGTTTGACCCCTTTATCAAGCAGGTCGTTCTCGGCCTTGGCCCACAACGGTCGGGCTTTGAGGTAGCCACCTGACCCCGTGCGATGGTGATGCTCCTTCCTCGCAGCATTGATCTTGTTTGTCACTGACATCTTCTTACTCCTCTCCGATGTCTTGTTGGCCACAAATGCGTCCCATTGATCTCTGATCTTCTCAAATCGGCCGACGAATTCTGGTGTCTTTTTTTGTCGACAAACTTTGCTTTCAGCTCATTCTTACACCTCCTAAATAGACCTGCCATCTTCTTGAACGCAAAGGACTTGATCATTGGCTCCATAACTGGATTCTGCGGATCCTCCTCTTCCGGTAGGGTGAAATTTACCCTCAGTCCTTTCCAAAGATCATCTTTCTGTCTATCTTCGACAAAAGAAACTTGAACCTCTTCATCCTTGGGCTGATTCCATGGCTCGATGCTGATCGGGATCATGTCCCTAACAAGAACCCCGCACTGAGCGGTAAATACGTCCTTGGTCCAGAGGGGTTCAATCGGTTGGCCATCGCGCGCGATTGCTGTGATCGTGAACCTTTCATCTGAGCGCAACTTTTTCTTTGGGCCTCATCTCTTTACCGAAGTTGTGCTCGATACGGAGGGATAGAAATAAGAAGAAAGATGAGAGTTAATATGTGTAGATACCAAAACAATGAATGCATCAATTAGCTAGTCAGCATAGGCTTAATTAATATATATACCTAGCCGGACTCTGTTCGGTCACCGGAGCCGTCATGACGGCCTCCTTCTTGCACCGGCATTCGGTCACCGGAGCCATCATAATCATGTCCTTCCTCCTTCGTTGTTTGATAACCGTAGCCTGCTTCTTCACGCTCTCCTTCCAGACCATCGATTTCGTTGAGATACGACATCAGCTCTGGCGGCGATTATGTCCCACAACACCCGTTCTGCTTCCTCGTCTTGGCCGTGCTCCATAGTTTCTGCAAATATTACAACATGGCAATTATTATACAAACATGATAGATGGATATATTAGTGGAAAACATAGACCTAGCTATAGCTATTCACAACAAAGGAATTATATGAATTAATGGCCTCGACGCTTCTCTAGGGTTTGGGGTGGCCTCGGCAACGCTTAAAGGGTTCGGGGTGGCCTCGACGACAACGCTCTTTTAATTAACTTCATAAAGGAGGGGGTATATTCACAACGACGACATACATACATGGAAAATATGTTATCTGGGAGGGGGTATATCGACCCCCTCTCATGTCGAAGTTATCGGGGAGGGGGTATCGACCCCCCCTCATGTTGAATATATGTTGAATTCCCGAGAGAGTTAGGAACCGGAGGGAAACATTCATCGAACAAACTAAATACGAGTTTTAACTGAGAACATTCATCGAACAAAATTACAACAGAAAAAATTGACCAAGTTTTCATATCGTCATCATCATCATCTACTACAAAACAAATTAACATATTCTTTGCATATGAACATACAAACATTTGCATATACGACAATAATATCACCAAAAAAAATTCTATGAAGCAAACATTATAAATTCTAACTTTTGCATATTCCTAGAACCCTCGAACCCTCGACCCTCAACCCTTGAACCATCGACCATATAGAACCCTCGACCCTAGAACAGTCGAACCCTCGACCCTCGACCCTCGACCCCTTGACCCTCGAACCCTCGAACCCTCGACCCCTCGACGACCCTCGCCCCTCGAACCATCGACAACCCTCGACCCCTCGGTGACCCTCGACCCTCTACTCTAGTTCCCGACCCTCGACCGCTCGGTGATCCTCGGAGAGTTGGTCGAGCGAGAGGGGGTTGATCGACGCTCGAAGAAGAAGAAATAGACTAACCTAAAATTTACTAACCTAAAATGCACTAACACAACTAACCTAAAATGCACTATAAATCAACTAACCCAAAATGAACTACCCCGAATCAACTAACTCAACATATGAAGAAGGAAATGCTATTGGAGACGGGGTATATCGCCCCCCCCTCATGTATCCACATACAGACATCTATACATACATACATCCATCTATGGATCATCATTGGAAAAAAATGCATACATCCATGGATCATCATTTCTCATATATATCCATATATAGCCACATACATATACAAATGGAAAAAATGCTATGAAAAAATTACATATATGAACAAAAATACATATATACTTGGTAAATATTCTATGAACATCATTTCTCATATATATCAATGCATACATCCATGGATCATCATTGCTCATATATGCATAGTCATATATAAAAACTTTCTATATATGAACAAAAAACTTTCTACGAACAAAAAAACATTTTTGACATATTTAGCATATTCTAAATTTTCCTAACTCTTTTACAACCAGAAAAATTACTCCAACTTCATGATAGTACCCACACTCCATTTCACCAAAAACCTTCTGATCCATAGTTCAAATTACTTTCTAAAAACCTATTCTAAACCACTCCAAAAATTCTGAAATTTTGCCTCTTCTCTCCTTCTCCTCTCCTTCTGCTCTTCTCTCCTTCTTCTCTCCTCTCCTTCTCCTCTCCTTCTGCTCTTCAATGCGTCGGGGCCGGGGCGACCATGGAGCCGGCAGGGGCGCTCGGGCGCAAGAGCGGCACTCAGGACCGTGGGAAAGGGGGGGGGGCTCACTTCGAGGGGGCAGCGATGGCTAGAGTCCGACGACGAGGACGGCGGGCTCGGGGTGGCACGTGATCCGTCTCCAACGTATCTATAATTTTTGATTGCTCCATGCTACTTTATCTACTATTTTAGGCAATATTGGGCTTTATTATCCACTTTTATATTATTTTTGGGACTAACCTATTAACCGGAGGCCCTGCCCAGATTTGCTGTTCTATGCCTATTTTAGTGTTTCGAGGAAAAGGAATATCAGACGGAGTCAAAACGGAACGAAATCAACTAGAGAAGTTAATTTTGGAAGGAAACCAACCTGATGGGCTTGGAGTGCACGCCAGGGGAGTCCCGGGCTGCCCACGAGGGTGGAGGGCGTGCCCCCTACCTCGTGAGCAACCCGGAGGTCCACCGACGTACCCCCTGCACCCGTATATACCTACGTACCCTAAAACTTCCAGAACAGAAGATAGATCGGGAGTTCTGCCGCCGCAAGCCTCTGTAGCCACCAAAAACCAATAGGGACCCTGTTCTGGCACCCTGCCGGAGGGGGTTCCCATCACGGGAGGCCATCTTCATCATCCCGGCGCTATCCATGATGAGGAGGGAGTAATTCACCCTCGGGGCGGAGGGTATGTACCAGTAGCTATGTGTTTGATCTCTCTCTCTCTCTCTCGTGTTCTCTCTCGTGTTCCTCTATGGTACGATCTTGATGTATCCCGAGCTTTGCTATTGTAGTTTGATCTTATGATGTTTCTCCCCCTCTACTCTCTTGTGATGAATTGAGTTTCCCCTTTGAAGTTATCTTATCGGATTGAGTCTTTTATGAACACTTGATGTATGTCTTGCGTGGGATAACTGTGGTGACAATGGGTTATTCTATTGATCCACTTGATGTATGTTTTGGTGATCAACTTGCGGGTTTCGTGACACTTGGGAACCTATGCATAGGGGTTGGCACACGTTTTTGACTCTCCGGTAGTAGCTTTGGGGCACTCTTTGAAGTACTTTTATGTTGGTTGGATGAATTTGAGATTGTGTGATGCATATCGTATAATCATGCCCACGGATACTTGAGGTGACAATGGAGTATTTAGGTGACATTAGGGTTTTGGTTGATTTGTATCTTAAGGTGTTATTCTAGTACAAACTCTTTTATAGATCGATCCGAAAGAATAGCTTTGTGGTGGTTTCGTACCCGACCATAATCTCTACGTTTGTTCTCCGCTATTAGTGTCTTTGGAGTGACTCTTTGTTGCATGTTGAGGGCTTGTCATATGTTCTATCTATGTTATTATTGTTGATAGAACTTGCACTAGTGAAAGTATGAACCCTAGGCCTTGTTTCCTACCATTGCAATACCGTTTATGCTCACTTTTATCGCTCGCTACCATGCTGTTTTTATAATTTCAGATAACATAAACCTATATCTACTATCTATTTTGCACTTGTATCTTCATCTCTTCGCCGAACTAGTGCACCTATACAATTTGCCATTGTATTGGGTGTGTTGGGGACACAAGAGACTCTTTGTTATTTGGTTGCAGGGTTGTTTGAGAGAGACCATCTTCATCCTATGCCTCCTATGGATTGATAAACCTTAGGTCATCCACTTGAGGGAAATTTGCTACTGTCCTACAAACCTGTGCACTTGCAGGCCCAACAACGTCTACAAGAAGAAGGTTGTGTAGTAGACATCAAGCTCTTTTCTGGCGCCATTGCCGGGGAGGCTAGGTAAGTGAAGGTATATCTTTAGATCTTGCAATCGAATCTTTTTGTTTCTTGTTTTAGCACTAGTCTAGTTTATAAAAGGAAACTACAAAAAAATGGAGTTGAGTTTGTCTCATACGCTTCACCTTTTTAATATCTTTCGTGAGTATGATGGAAAGGAAAATTGTGTTCAAGTGCTAGAAGAAGAAATCTATAGAATGTTTGGTACTAAATCTTTGAATGATGAGCATGATTGCAATGTTGTTAGTATGAATTCCTTGAATCTCCATGATGCTAATGATATGCAAAGCCACAAGCTTGGGGAAGTTATGTTTGATGGAGATGATATTTTTTGTCCCCCAAGCTTTGATGAGCAAATTTACTATGATGAAAGCATGCCTTCTATCTATTATGATTATTGTGAT
This sequence comes from Triticum aestivum, assembly GCF_018294505.1. Taxonomy (NCBI): domain Eukaryota; kingdom Viridiplantae; phylum Streptophyta; class Magnoliopsida; order Poales; family Poaceae; genus Triticum; species Triticum aestivum. Next base: position 549,066,576 of record NC_057807.1, read on the forward strand.
GACACGTATGCTTTAAAGAATAATGATAACCATGAAACGTGTCATCTTGATCTTAATGTTCAATCACATGATAGTTATTTTGTTGAGTTTGCTCCCACTACTATTGATGAGAAGAATTCTGCTTATGAGGAGAGTATTAAAAATTCTATGCTTGTAGATCATGAAAAGAATGCTTTAGGTGCTGGTTATATTGTTGAATTCATTCACGATGCTACTGAAAATTATTATGAGGGAGGAACATATGCTTGTAGGAATTGCAATAATGTCACGTTTCCTCTCTATGTGCTTAAAATCTTGAAGTTATGCTTGTTGTGCCATCCTATGCTAGTTGATTATTGTTCCCATAAGTTGTTTGCTCACAAAATCCCTATGCATGGGAAGTGGGTTAGACTTAAATGCGCTAGTCATATGCTTCATGATGCTCCCGTTATGTTTCAACTCTTATCTTTTATGTGAGCATCATTGTCATCATCATGCCTAGCTAAAAAGGCATTAAAGAAAAGTGCTTGTTGGGAGACAACCCAATATTTATCCTTACAGTTTTTGTGTGTCCACATGATTATGCTACTGTAGTAATCATGTTTTATAGCTTTTGTTTCAATAATGTGCCAAGTAGAACCTTTGGGAAGACTTGGGTGAAGTTTATATGATCTTGCTGTGAAAAACAGAAACTTTAGCGCTCACGAGAATAGCTGCAATTTTTTACTGGAGAGTGATTTTAGGTTGATTCTTTTTTCAGATGATTAATAGACAAATTTCTCAGGTCCAGCAATTTATTTCATAATTTTTGGGTTCCATAAGTATACATTTTATACATATTACTACAGACTGTTCTGTTTTTGACAGATTCTGTTTACTATGTGTTGTTGCTTATTTTGATGCATCTATGGCTAGTATTAAGTGGTATGAACCATAGAGAAGTTAGAATACAGTAGATATTACATCAGTATGAATTTATAATGAGTTCATTACAGTACCTAAGTGGTAGTTTTATTTTCTTTTACTAACAGAGCTTACGAGTTTTGTTTTGAGTTTTGTATGGTTGAAGTTTTCAAGTTTTGGATAAGAATTCGATGGACTATGGAATAGGGCGTGGCAAGATCCTAAGCTTTGGGATGTCCAAGGAACCCCAAGGTAATATTCAAGGACAACAAAGCAACTAAGCTTGGGGATGCCCCGGAAGGCATCCCCTCTTTCGTCTTCGTTCATCGGTAACTTTACTTGGAGCTATATTTTTATTCACCACATGATATGTGTTTTTCTTGGAGCGTCATTTTATTTTGTTAGTATTTGCGTGCTGTTAGTTAGAATAGTTTTTTACATCTTTAGTTTCAATAAAAAGTCAAGGATAGCCTTTGCCATGCTTATTTTGCTAGTTTGCATGTTGCTGTTTAAAAACAGAAAGTTTACCGCTGTTGCAAAAATTCCCTAGAAAATTAAGAGCGTGGTATAATGTTGAATCTTTTTGAATATTGATCTCTGATAAATTTATTACAGTGGGAATTTTAGTTCATAATTTTTGGAGTCAGGGAAGTATTGATACTCTTGCATTCTTTACATACTATACTGTTTTGGCAGATTGCTGTTATGGTTGCATTGTTTGTATATGTTTGCTTTTTTAATGATTCTATTTGAGGATACGAGTATTAAATATACAGAGGCATTTAGTATGCAATGTTGAATAATAATTTTAGTGATTTGTTACAGTAGAATATGATAAGGTTTTGCATTGGTTTATACTAACCTATCTCACGAGTTCTGGTTGAGTTTGTTGTGAATGAAGCTTTTGATAAAAAGAGAAACCATGATATGAGATGAATTAAGGAGACACACAAGTTAAAGCTTGGGGATGCCCAAGGCACCCCAAGATAATACTTCAAGAAGTCTCAAGCATCTAAGCTTGGGGATGCCCCGGTAGGCATCCCACCTTTCGTCTTCAACAACTATCGGTTAGTATCGGTTGAGCCTAAGTTTTTGCTTCTTCACATGAGTTGTGCTATCCTTGCATTGTAGTTTTCTTTAGCTTTGCTTGCTGTTTGAATAAAGTATCAAGATCTGAAATTCTTTAATGAGAGAGAGCCTTACACAAATTGGAATTTGTTAGAACACTCTATGTGCTTCACTTATATCTTTTGAGCTTGATAGTTTTGCTCTAGTGCTTCACTTATATCTTTTAGAGCACGGTGGTGGATTTGTTTTAAAGAAACTATTGATCTCTCATGCTTCACTTAGATTATTTTGAGAGTCATTTATATCATGGTAATTTGCTTAATGTTAATATACTTGGTGTTCAAGATATGTGAAATTTTCTTTTGAGTGAATTGAATACTAAGAAAAGTTTGATGCTTGATAATTGTTTTGAGATATGGAGGTGATAATATCAAAGTCGTGCTAGTTGGGTGATTATGAATTTGAGAAATACTTGTGTTGAAGTTTGCAAGTCCCGTAGCATGCACGTATGGTTAAAGTTGTGTAACAAATTTGAAACATGAAGTGTACCTGGCTTGTGCATCCTTATGAGTGGCGGCCGGGGATGAGCGATGGTCTTTTCCTACCAATCTATCCCCCTAGGAGCATGCGCTTAGTACTTGATTTTTGATGACTTCTAAATTTTTGCAATAAGTATATGAGTTCTTTTGACAAATGTTGAGTCCATGGATTATACGCACTCTTCGGTACCGTGCATTGCCCTTTCTCACCTTGAGAGTTGGCGCAAACTTCGCCGGTGCATCCAAACCCCGTGATATGATACACTCTATCACACATAAACCTCCTTATATCTTCCTCAAAACAACCACCATACCAACCTATTATGGCATTTCCATAACCATTCCGAGATATATTGCCATGCAACTTCCACCATCATCATCATGACATACATTACTTTTGTCATATTGCCATTGCATGATCATGTAGTTGACATCGTATTTGTGGCAAAGCTACCATGCATTATTTTTCATACATATAACTCTTGATTCATTGCACCATCCCGGTACACCGCCGGAGGCATTCATATAGAGTCATATCTTGTTCTAAGTTTTAGGTTGTAATCCTTGTGTTGTAATCAATAGAAGTTTGATGATCATCATTATTAGAGCATTGCCCCAAAAAAAGGCCAAAAAAAAGAAAGGCCCAAAAAAAAGAAAATAATAAAAAAAGGGCAATGCTACTATCTCTTTTTCCACACTTGTGCTTCAATGTAGCACCTTGTTCTTCATGTAGTGAGACTCATATATTGTTCTTCAAAGTAGCACCTTGTTCTTCATGTAGTGAGTCTCATAAGTTGTCTTTTTATACTAGTGGGAATTTTTCATTATAGAACTTGGCTTGTATATTCCAACGATGGGCTTCCTCAAAATGCCCTAGGTCTTCATGAGCAAGAAAGTTGGATGCACACCCACTAGTTTTCTTTTGTTGAGCATTCATAGCTCTAGTGCATCCATTACATGGCAATCCCTACTCCTCATGTTGACATAAATTGATGGGCATCTCCATAGCCCGTTTATTAGCCTCGTCAACGTCAGACTTTCTCCTTTTTTTGTCTTCTCCACACATTCCCCATCATCATATTCTATTCCACCCATAGTGCTATATCCATGGCTCACGCTCATGTATTGCGTGAAGGTTGAAAAAGTTTGAGATTATTTTAGTATGAAACAATTGCTTGGCTTGTCATCGGGGGTATAGAAGTTGGGAACATCTTTGTGTGACGAAAATGAAGCATAGCTTAACTATATGATTTTGTAGGGATGAACTTTCTTTTGCCATGTTATTTTGAGAAGACATGATTGCTTTGATTAGTATGCTTGAAGTATTATTATTATTTGTGTCAATATGAACTTTTGTCTTGAATCTTTCGGATCTGAATATTCATATCACAATTAAGAAGATTTACATTGAAATTATGCCAAAGTATCACTCCGCATCAAAAATTCTTTTTTATCATTCACCTACTCGAGGACGAGCATGAATTAAGCTTGGGGATGCTTGATACGTCTCCAACGTATCTATAATTTTTGATTGCTCCATGCTACTTTATCTACTGTTTTAGGCAATATTGGGCTTTATTATCCACTTTTATATTATTTTTGGGACTAGCCTATTAACCGGAGGCCCAGCCCAGATTTGCTGTTTTATGCCTATTTCAGTGTTTCGACGAAAAGGAATTTCAGACGGAGTCAAAACGGAATGAAATCAACTGGAGAAGTTAATTTTGGAAGGAAACCAACCTCATGGGCTTGGAGTGCACGCCAGGGGAGTCCCGGGCTGCCCACGAGGGTGGAGGGCGCGCCCCCCTTCGGCGCGCCCCCCTACCTCGTGAGCAACCCGGAGGTCCACAGATGTACCCCCTGCACCCATATAGACCTACGTACCCTAAAACTTCCAGAACAGAAGATAGATCGAGAGTTCCGCCGCCGCAAGCCTGTGTAGCCACCAAAAACCAATCGGGACCCTGTTCCGGCACCCTGCCGGAGGGGGATCCCATCACCGGAGGCCATATTCATCATCTCGGCGCTATCCATGATGAGGAGGGAGTAGCTCACCCTCGGGGCTGAGGGTATGTACCAGTAGCTATGTGTTTGATCTCTCTCTCTCTCTCTCGTGTTCTCTCTCGTGTTCCTCTATGGCACGATCTTGATGTATCCCGAGCTTTGCTATTGTAGTTGGATCTTATGATGTTTCTCCCCCTCTACTCTCTTGTGATGAATTGAGTTTTCCCTTTGAAGTTATCTTATCGGATTGAGTCTTTTATGAACACTTGATGTATGTCTTGCGTGGGATAACCGTGGTGACAATGGGTTATTCTATTGATCCACTTGATGTATGTTTTGGTGATCAACTTGCGGGTTTCGCGACACTTGGGAACCTATGCATAGGGGTTGGCACACATTTTTGACTCTCCAGTAGTAGCTTTGGGGCAGTCTTTGAAGTACTTTTATGTTGGTTGGATGAATCTGAGATTGTGTGATGCATATCATATAATCATGCCCACGGATACTTGAGGTGACAATGGAGTATCTAGGTGACATTTGGGTTTTGGTTGATTTGTATCTTAAGGTTTTATTCTAGTACGAACTCTTTTATAGATTGATCCGAAAGAATAGCTTTGTGGTGGTTTCGTACCCGACCATAATCTCTATGTTTGTTCTCCTCTATTAGTGTCTTCGGAGTGACTCTTTGTTGCATGTTGAGGGCTTGTCATATGTTCCATCTATGTTATTATTGTTGAGAGAACTTGCACTAGTGAAAGTATGAACCCTAGGCCTTGTTTGCTACCATTGCAATACCGTTTACGCTCACTTTTATCGCTCGCTACCCTGCTGTTTTTATAATTTCAGATTACAAAAACCTATATCTACTATCTATTTTGCACTTGTCTCTTCATCTCGTCGCCGAACTAGTGCACCTATACAATTTGCCATTGTATTGGGTGTGTTGGGGACACAAGAGACTCTTTGTTATTTGGTTGCAGGGTTGTTTGAGAGAGACCATCTTCATCCTACGCCTCCTACGGATTGATAAACCTTAGGTCATCCACTTGAGGGAAATTTGCTACTGTCCTACAAACCTGTGCACTTGCAGGCCCAACAACGTCTACAAGAAGAAGGTTGTGTAGTAGACATCAGCACGCAGTGACGGGGACGACGGGCTCGGGGCAACGCGGGGCGGCACTGGGAGGTGATGGTGACGACGCGGAGTGGCGCGGGCGGCGACGGGGGCGGCGACGACTGGCGCGGGCGACGGCGACAAGGAGCAGGGCGTCGGGGAGAATGAGGAACTGAACGAAATTTTTAGCAAGTGTTGTATATATAGCAAGAGCTTTGGTCCCGGCACCAACCGGGACCAATGCACCGCTTTAGTCCCGGTTGTTGCTACCAACCGGGACCAAAGGTCTCATTTCAGCAGCCCAAAGAGCGGGAAGCAGAGGCCTTTGGTCCTGGTTGGTGGCACCAACCGGGACTAAAGGTGGGCATCGGTACCGGTTCGTGGCAACAACCAGGACCAATGCACACCTTTAGTCCCGGTTGGTGCCATCAACCGGGACCATAGGCCCTGTGCTGCCCGTGGCCAAAACTTTAGTCCCACCTCGCTAGTTGAGAGGGGCGCGCAGTGGTTTATAAGCCCCACTACCGCACCCCTCTCGAGCTCCTCTCTATTGCAGGCTTACGGGCCTATTTGTCACTGATATGCCTGTTGGGCCTTCTGCGGGCCTGAATCCTGGCCCACAGTAGGGTTTCTAATCGTATTCAGGCCGCAGTGGCCCAATAGGTGGCATTTTTTATTTTTCCCAGTTTTTTTTTCTGTTTTTGCATTATTTATTTTCTTTTGTTTTTTGCTTTATTTTTCATTACCTTTTGCTTTTAGGTAACAAAAATTATAAACTTTCTGTTAGTGTCATTTGTTTTCCAATTTGAATAGTTTAAATTTGAATTTTTTGAAATTTGTGTGAATCACTAGTTTTTGACTAACTTTACTATAAACATAGATTTTGAGTGATTTTTCCTACTATTTAATATTACTATGTTTTATCATTATATCCAAAAGTATATTTTGTTATTTTAGTTTCTAACAAAAAATTCTTTATGATAATTCCTTTTGCTATTAAAGTTTCTAACAAAAAAATTCTTTATGAAAATTCTTTTTTCTTTTAATGTTTTGAACAAAAAATATGTTGATAATTTTAGTTGCATAAATTTTATATAATTTTAGTTTCAATAATACTAGAGGTTTTATAAAAGTTTATTTTGTTTTTACTTCACTACTAGAGAAAACCTTACTAGTGGCGCTGGTTTTTACATACCAGTAGCACAGGCACCCGTGCTATTGCTAGGGCGCTATAGCTATTACTTAACAGTAGCGCGTTTATAAACAAGCGCCGCAGCTAAGATACTTAGTAGTAGCGCATGTTTCTCTACCAACGCTACTACTATCATCATGTAGTAGTAGCGCCATATTTTCCCCCCACGCTACAACTAGGCAAATAGAAATAATAATAAAAAATGTCACATGCAATATTCATGGAAATCAAGACAAGTCCAGTGCAAATAAACTAAGTTCACAAAACCATCTCACAAACATTAAGGACTAAGTTCACAGAACCGTCTCACAAACATTAACGACAATACCACATTTAATATAACCACACAATCTCACAAACCCATATATAGTAGTCAACAATGCACGGATAAATCATAGTTGATAAGTCTACTAGGTAGTCATACTAGCATATTTATGGTTCAGCAGCCACATGCAAGCATATGTAGTTCTAGATGATATCGATGACGACCATCATCCTCAAGCCTGGGCGGTGGGTGTTCCTGATAGTACATAGGATTGCCTGTCCAACATGAAGATTCTTGCCGACGAGGGAGCTCTTCCACCCAACCGAGTTGAAGTATGTGCAACCGTCCGTGTCCACGCCGTACGCACAAGTGGCGACGGAGCCCTTCACGGTAAGGCGTATTCCAGCAGAGCCTTCTTCATCGGGCTTGATACCACAACTCTCAGATAGGCTCTTTGGTAATCTCTGAATAAGAAAAACATATCAATTAATAAGTAGCCTCACGCATTCTACACTCTCAAAAGACAGTACTACATTTGTGCTAAGCATGAATTCTACTAATAAGTATATATGGATTCTACACTATTAACAGTTCTTTGGATTCTACACGAAGCATATAGATCATCAGATTCACTAAGCATATAAGATTCACTAAGCATATATATCATCGGACTCTACACTAAGTATAACAATAAAGCATATATATCATCGGATTCACTAAGCATATAGATCATCAGATTCACTAAGCATATAAGATTCACTAAGCATATATATCATCGGACTCTACACTAAGTATAACAATAAAGCATATAAGATTCACTAAGCATATATATCATTGGAATCTACACTAAGTATAAAAATAAAGCATATCATCAAATTACTACAGTAAATGCAACATACCATGATATGCCGGTCAACCATGGTACTTGTCAGGCGGGTCACGAATGGTACCCCGACAAAGTCAGCACGTGGCGGAATGATTTCCCATAGGTTGCACACCTCCTCCTTGCTCAACCTCATTCTTTGAGCTACGATGGCTTCACCAAGTGGGTCGTCATCATCATCATCATCTTCATCATCTTTTGCTTTGTTGACATAAATCACGGCCAGCTTGGGTCTTTCTGCTCTGAAGGAGAAGCTAATCAACTCACCACCGGTGATACGCATGTGGGCGATGAAACGGACCCATCCATCTCCTCCCACCTGCGTCATATTTCGTCCTTTCTCGACCTCCATAGTGTAGGGGCCCCCAAGAGCCTCAAAGGTCACAGAGTCTCTGGTCAGCTTGTTGAATTCTGACCTCACATTGCATGGGACCATCTGTGTACAAAAAGCAAAATGATATATACACGATGCATTAATGCCAATAACACTAAAAACAAAATAGTGGTTACTAGTTTCATATAATTTATTACCACCGCATGAAGAAAACTAGACTCGAAGTAGATGCCGAACAGCGTGCCGGTTGTAAGGCTGCTGGCGCACCTTGACTTGCACCGTCGACATGGTGGTGGTGGTGGTGGCGCTAGTTCCCTAAAGCAATATGATTAAAGGATTAACGATCCAAAAAGTAAACATAAAGTTTTCAATATACATCAGGTTTTGAATAATATACATGTCATGTTCACATCATAGAGAATACACATCAGGTTCACATGGCAAGCAAAATAACAACTAAATTGTAGTTTAGTTCGGACAATAACTTAATAGAGATCATGTAACCCAAACAGAGCCTAATAATAAGATAAATGGCATATTGCCATTATTGCACAAGCAGACAAGCAAAAGTAGTTCAATCGAGAGAGAGAACCCCTCTCTAATCCCTATAACACTAGGCACCGCCGCCGCTGCCACTAAACAAAAGCCAAGGCAGGAGGAGAGAGAGAACCACTCTCTAAACCCTAGAACACTAGGCACCGCCGCCGCCGTCACTGCTCCAGGGACAGTAGCCAAGGAAGAAGAAACCAAGCCTCCGCCCTTCTGCTGCCCTTAATCCCCCCTCGCTCAGGTCAGTTCACTCGCTCCCTTCTGCTGCCCTCAATCCCCCCCTCTCGCCTCTACCCGCTTCCTTTTCTGTCTCCCGGATTTGACTAAGCTTGGCTGACCAAACTTGTGCATCTGGATTAGTTCCTCACCTAACCCCTGTCTCTACTCTCACCTAATGCCTCTCACCTAACCCCTCTCTCTACTCTCTTTACTTTAATGTCTCTTCTATGCAAGTGAAACATGCACTCGAGGATACAAAATTGACTAGTTGTTGTGTTCTCAATTCTCCTAGGCTAGGCCATATTTAGCACCAGCTGCAAGAGCCAACCAACATAGTCGCACCATCAACCACACCTTGTATACATCTAGTATGATCACCTAACCCAGCCACCTTACTTGACACCCTCGATAATATAACCATGTAGTATAAATGTCAACAAATACACAACAATTCAGTACACTTCCACCTAAAATCAACCACGCACACACTTTACGGTGAAGCTATCGGACTTCGGGCTGGCCAAGGCCGCCATGGTGGCATACAACTGCCAGCACAGGGTGCCCAAGAACCGCCCCACCATGCGCGAGGTCGTCGACTCGCTCGAGCCGCTGCGGTGAATCGATCGAAGCCTAGCTAGCTAGTGGTGGCGCGCGCAGGGAGGAGGAGATCGAGGGGGACTTACAGGGCTGGAGCGTCGGAGGAGGCAAGAGGCGACCGTGCGTGGTGGAGGCACACGGCGCCGTCGATGGGGGTGAGGCGGCCGGGAAGGAACCCTAACCGCGGCGGCGGCGGCAGGCGGAGGGGATCGATAATATGAGAGTGAGGGGGTGGGGGCGCTTGGGCCTATTTTCTTTTCCTCTTGTAGTAGCGCTGGGTAGAGGCCGGCGCTACTGCTAAGCCCACCAGCTGTAGCGCCCATTCGAAACAAACGCTACAGGTAAGTGGGCTACCATTTTTGCCCTGCAGCCCATGTAACAGCAGCACGGCCCAAGCTAACAAATGCTGCTGTTATTTAGTAGTAGTAGCGTGTTTTCTACACAACGCTACTGGTAAATACCAGTAGCATGTGGTCATAAACAGGCGCTGCTGGTAAACTTCTATCTATAATCATTTTCCTAGTAGTCCTTACTTATTAAAGTTTATTTTGTTTCTGCTTATTTATTTTCTTTTCTTTTTGCTCTTTTCATTTTGTTTACGAAAATTCTTTCTTTTTTTCTTTCTTTATTTTATTTTGTTTCTACTCACTTTTGCTATTATTTATTTATTTTTTTACTTTATTAAAGTCTATTTTGTTTCTACTTATTTATTAAAGTGTTTTATGTTTCTACTTATTTATCTTATTTTTATTCTACTTATTTATTTTCTTTTTTTGCTTTTTTATTTATTTCATGAAAAAAATCGCTCTTAATGTTTTACACACAAAAGCCCTCTCCCCTAGCTGGTTGACTCGTCCCAGTTCGTGGTTTGACCCGGTACTAAAGACCACCCTTTGGACCCGGCTCAGGCCACCAACCTGGACCAATAGTGGTGGGCCAGGAGCGAGGCCCATTGGTCCCGGTTCGTCCCACCAACCGGGACCAAAGGCACCAGACGAACCGGGACCAAAGCCCCCACGAGGCCCGGCAGGCCCCTGGCCTCGCGAACCAGGACCAATGGGCGCATGGGTCCCGGTTCGTGACTGAACCGGGACTAATGGGCTTACCTGGCCCAAACAAAAGCCCTGTTTTCTACTAGTGGACTCTTTTCACAAATTTCAATTTCCTTGGCAATTTTAAGATTTTCTACCAATCTATCAAGCACGCAAGCATGATCTACTAGAGTGCAGGCAACGAAAAGTAAAGACATGAAAGTGAAAGTAACTAGGTAGAGTTAGAGAAATGCAGAGATGGATCGGCTTAGTGAACATTTTTCCCATGGTTTAGATAGTTGGTGCTATCTTACATCCACACTGATTTAGGTTTTGAATCGCAAAGGGTCTAAGATCACAAGGATTTTGGTTGCAATATTCCACCAACGAACAGCCGCCGGAGGACACTGACCCATAAATAGTCCACAAAACAACAACCAAATAATCCCACCATGGTGTACTGATACGTCTCCAAGGTATATACTTTTCCAAACACTTTTGCCCTTGTTTTGGACTCTAACTTGCATGATTTGAATGAAGCTAACCCGGACTGACGTTGTTTTCAACAGAACTTCCATGGTGTTGTTTATTGTGCAGAAAACAAAAGTTCTCAGAATGACCTGAAAATCCACGGAGATAACTTTTGGAAAATATAATAATATTGGTGAAAGAATCAAGGCCAGGGGGGCCACACCCTGTCCACGAGGGTGGGGGCGCGCCCCCTCCCCCTGGGCGTGCCCCCTGTCTTGTGGGCCCCCTGATGCTCCACCGACCTCAACTCCAACTCTATATATTCCGTTTCACGAAGAAAAATCAGATAGAAAGTTTCATCGCGTTTTATGATACGGAGCCACCGCCAAGCCCTAATCTCTCTCGGGAGGGCTAATCTGGAGTCCGTACGGGGCTCCGGAGAGGGGGATTCATCGCCGTCGTCGTCATCAACCATCCTCCATCACCAATTTCATGATGCTCACCGCCGTGCGTGAGTAATTCCATCGTAGGCTTGCTGGATGG